>NC_037685.1:33760258-33787240 GCF_003255815.1 Theropithecus gelada | reverse complement strand
ATCGTCCGGCACTCCCCAGTGAGATGAACCCAGTACCTCAGTTGAAAATGCCGAAATCACCGGTCTTCTGTGTCGCTGGCGCTGGGAGTTGAAGACTGGAGCTGCTCCTATTCGGCCATCTTGCTCCGCCCCCCCCCTCATTTATATCATCTTTTCCTTACCTTGAACACCTTGGTTCTCAACAGCCCCACCCTAATTACTTATTTACTTTATTCCAGAACACACAATGAGTCCACATTTCTTCTTCTAAGGACACCAGGTAGATTGGATTAGGACCCATCCTAAAGACCTGATTTTCACTTAATCACCTCCTTAAGAGCCCTATCTGCAAATATAGTCACATTCTGAGGTTCTGGGGGAAAGGGTTGGACCTTAAGATGAATTATGGGGAGAACACAGTTTAGCCCATAACTCTGGATTAGAGGGAAATGCCTATGTAATTTGACTAGATATTTCCAAGTTTCCTTCCTTAGGGATTGTAAACATTTTACATTGTTATTGTCAGTGTACAAAGTATCTTTTGTCTAACAGCCTCAACAAATAAGTGATTTGTCAAATTTTTGAATTTTTGCCAGTCTGATAAGAAGTGGTATCTCTGAGTTTTTAATTTGGGTTTTTTTAATTGTATGTGAGGTTGATCATCATAATCTTAAGGACTCATTTGTATTTCTTCATCTAAACTGTTTATGTCTCCTACCTGTTTTACTGTAGGATTGTTCTTATTTATTTAAAGTTCTTTATAAGTTGACGATACTTAACCCTTTATCTCTGTAATTTCACATGGTTTTTCCCAGTTTGTCATTTTTGTCTTTTTAATTTGTTTTTAGTTTTTTAACCATGCAAAATTTTTATGCGGTCAAATTTATCCGTCTCTTCCATTATTGCTTCTGGATTGTGATTCATCGTTAAGGAAGTTCCTTCCATTTCCTGGTTATAGAGGTTCAGTTCTTTTAAGGTGAATTTATTTTTAAATAACTCATTCAACATTTATTGCTTTCAGCAGTAACAGATTGATCTTAAAAAGCCTAGCCCTGTAATTCATAATTTTTAAATTTAAGAACGTTTTAAATTTCGGTGAATTATTTTTAAATTTTCTTCCTTATAGAATAAAAAACTTTCCTGCAAATTTAACACTGATAGTTTTCTGGGTTCTAAGAATTTGCATGTACTATGCAATTTAGGTTTAAAGAAGTCATAAATATCACTGCCTGTGTATGTTATTACTATAAGTGTTGCAGCTGTGGTAAATGAAGAGACGTGAATAGTACCCTCCTTAAACCTGAATCCATCATTTGGCATTTGTTTTATCAATTGGATAGACTTGTTTTAGCTTTTCACTCTTTTTTTTTTTTAGATCTTTCATTCGTACGTGCCTTTGAGTTTACCTATGTTAATGTTTATGGCACTCACGTTTTGGTAAGTGCTGCTCATGAAGCCAGAGTGGAGAAGTTTATTTACGTCAGCACAGATGAAGTATATGGTGGCAGTCTTGATAAGGTGAGCTTAGAAAATGTATATTTTATCTACTTCACCATGTACCATGATACAGTTTTATTAAACCTACACTGGGCTTTTTTCATCCTCAAATTATATACACTTGTAACACTCTTCAAAGTGTTTTAGGATTCTGTAGAGGGACAGAACTGATAGAATAGACAGATATATAAAGGGGTATTTATTAAGTATTAACTCACACGATCACAAGGTCCCACAACAGGCCATCTGCAAGCTGAGGAGCAAGGAGAGCCAGTCTGAGTCCCACAGTTGAAGAACTTGGAGTCAGATGTTCGAGGGCAGGAAGCATCCAGCATGGGAGAAAGATGTAGGCTGGGAGGCTAGGCCAGGGTAGTCTATTCATGTTTTTCTATCTGCTTTATATTCTAGCCACACTGGCAGCTGCTTAGATGGTGCCCACTCAGATTGAGGGTGGCTCTGCCTTTCCCAGCCCAGAAACTCAAATGTTAATCTCCCTTGACAACACCCTCACAGACACACCTAGGATTAATACTTTGTATCCCTCAATCCAATCAAGTTGACAGTGTTAAACATCACAGAATGTTATTGCATTGTCTCCTCTGTTCAGATCAAGTGATACCGCCCCAAATGGGGAACAACAGCCTAGTCTTGGTAGAGACTGACTTATTTATTTTTTCATGCTTCAGAAATCTCTTTAGGTAGATTTATTTGTAATTTTGCAAGAGAATTGCAGATCTCACCTTTTTGTCCCACTCTTACACATATGATGAATGTCATTCCATGGACCAATGCATAAGTTACACTGCAGCATACTACCTGTTCATCTTTCCCTTTCAGTCATATCTTTCCCTTTCAGTCATATTGGAATGTCAAGGAGACAGTGTAAAATTCTTGTAAAAACCAAAATCTTTTTTTTTTTTTTTTTTTTGAGATGGGAGTTGTGCTCTTGTTGCCCAGGCTGGAGTGCAATGATGCAATCTTGGCTCACTGCAACCTCCATCTCCCGGGTTCAAGTGATTCTCCTGCCTCAGCCTCCCAAGTAGCTGGGATTACAGGCATGCGCCACCATGCTCGGCTAATTTTGTATTTTTAGTAGAGATGGGGTTTCTCCATGTTGGTCAGGCTGGTCTCGAACTCCCAACTTCAGGTGATTCGCCTGCCTTGGCCTCCCAAAGTGTTGGGATTATAGATGTGAGCCACTGTGTCCAGACTTAGAATCTATTTTTTTAAATAAATCATGCATAAATACTGTACTTTTTATGCAAAGGAAACTCCATTGTCCAATCTATAATTTTTATAGTTGGTGTCTGCAGTGACCTCATTTTGTTTATTATTTATGAATTTACTTATTTTACCAAGACACATACACAGTGAAAATCAAATAGTCCAAAAAGACTGACAGTGAGAAAAAGTAGACCTTGACCACTTCTCAGTTCTCAATTCTGCTTCCAAGAAGTAACTGTTTTTGAATTCTCTGCAGTTGTTATCAGGTAAACTTCTTTGTTCATGCACCCTGCCACCCTACATCAGATCCGACACAGTAACCAGAGTGATTTTTAAAATGTAAGTCAGATCTGGCATTACTCTGCTCAAAAATCAGTCATTGTTTTACGGTGGCCTTCAAGGTTTTGGCCTTCCTCTAGCTCTCTGACATCCTCTCCCACGGTCTCTCCCCTCATGTCAGCCTTCCTGCAATTCCTTTGGACACGCTTCTGTCTCAGGGCCCTTAACTTGCCGTTCTCTCTCTCTGCTATATAGGATTGTTGTGCACATTAAAGAAGCTACTACATGTCCTTGGGAAAACACCAGGCACATAGGATTTAAGAAGCGGCTTTTAAAATTTGGTGATTGACATTTCAGGTTTTAACATATGCTCTGATTTTTATACTAAAAATATGCATAATTTTAAAAATATGTTTAAAATTAGGAATTCGATGAATCTTCACCCAAACAACCTACAAATCCTTATGCATCATCTAAAGCAGCTGCTGAATGTTTTGTACAGTCTTACTGGGAACGATATAAGGTAAGACCTGATTACAGAAACTCTTGAAACATTTTCCTTTGGACCTAAGTGTTAAAACTCCAAGTGGGCTTTTTTTTTTTTTCCCTAAAGATTTTTAAGTTTTCTATTTATTCTTCGGAGACAGTCTCGATCTGACACTCAGGCTGGTCTCAAACTCCTGACCTCAAGTGATCCACCCACCTCGGCCTCCCAGAGTGCTAGGATTACAGGCGTGAGCCACGCCCAGCCCAAGTCAGCTTTTAGCAGCATGCTTAGAGTAGAAGGCATAGATTGAGAAAATTTACATATTACGGAATTTTAAAAACTAATTTCCTCTATTGTGTGGACAAAATAGGACCTACCTCTTCTTATTCAGTTCATCATTAAAGGAATAACTTGAATATACATTGTTTTTCTATTTCGGTAATAGGTAGAGTGTTACAGCTAGAGTCAGAATGAGGTTGGAGTCCTATGAGTGGAGGAAGACAGAGGGAGGACAGATCCCCTTTCTGCCGTGTGCTTCTCTCTGCATGATTTGGCTTTTGTGGCTCCTCATGAATGGGAAGTAGACTTGCCCCTGGTGGCTCTGACAGTGTCGGTATGGGAGCCTTACCCCATATGAATCCTCACCTTGAATCTCCTACATTTGGCTTCCCACTGCTCTTGGTGAGTTTTTAGGGTGTGGGTCAGAGAGGCAAGGCTTGGAATTCCTAGAGATTCTCTCACCATTTGGGTTCTGGTGGCATCGGTCCTTTTCACTTTCATAGTAGCTCTTTTTATTTGTAGGGATTGGTACAATGAAGAGAGCCAATTTAGAGTCCTTGAGGTGGTCTTTAAAATAATCAGCTGGAAAGTTCTTCAGTGTTTTGCTATCAATCAGACTTATAAACCTGTGCCATCTGTGTTCGTCTTCTTGTACTAATAAAAGAATGTTCCTCTTCTTTTTTTTTGGAACCTCTGCCTTTATCTGAATCCTGTTCTCTCCTTTCTAGAAACCTTACGTTAGAAAAAAATCTCTTCCCTTTGACCTTAAGGTGTGTAGAATTATTTAGGCAACAGTGCCCATATTTTGAAATTCTGCTCGTCTTTAAAATAATCATCATTATTAGACCTTTTCAAAAGCCTTAATGTTGAATATTCTTTTAAGTTTCCAGTTGTTATCACAAGAAGCAGTAATGTTTATGGACCACATCAATATCCAGAAAAGGTAAACTTTACTTCTTAATTCATGGTGTTTTTCAGTGATTGTAACTTCTCATTATTTGAAATAACCTCTTTTCAGTTATTTGTCAAAATAATATGTTGTAAATTTTACATAATTTTATATGCTGTATAACACCTCTTGCAGATTCCTTCAGACTTAGAGGTTGAAGATGAGTTTTAAGTCTCAAGCTGGCTGACACTCACCAGCTGGCTTCACCACTTGGCAGAGATTTTGAAGGATCCAATGAGAATGATATATGTGAAAATACCTTGTACTTTTAAAGACTTTAAAGCATTGTAGTATACTTCTACCACTACTGACATGCTGTAGTTGACTCCTTGTTTGCAGTCAGACCAGTATGTCAGGGTATACAGAAAGTCAAAAGCTAGCAAGCTAGTGATGCAAGAAGCTTGTATACATTAACTGTCTTAGTGTCAGCTGGCTAACTGTGCCTCAACTTATCTTTATGGTGTAGGCATGAATATCTTCCAGAAAGTACTAGAAGTAATGAATAAAAAAATTTAGTTTAGAGGCTGAAAATGCCTGTGCGGTTGGTTCTGTATCATCAAGTCTGATTTTACATAACTTTGGCCACTCGTCCTAAATTTGGAGACTGGGTTTTTCTTTTTTCTTTTCTTTTTGTTTTTTTTTTTGTTTTTTTTTTTTGAGAGGGAGTCTCGCTCTGTCGCCCAGGCTGGAGTGCAGTGGCGTGATCTCGGTTCACTGCAAGCTCCGCCTCCCAGGTTCATGCCATTCTCCTGCCTCAGCCTCCCAAGTAGCTGGGACTACAGGCGCCCGCCGCCATGCCCAGCTAAGTTTTTGTATTTTTAGTAGAGATGGGGTTTCACTGTGTTAGCCAGGATGGTCTCAATCTCCTGACCTCGTGATCCGCATGCCTCCGCCTCCCAAAGTGCTGGGATTACAGGCGTGAGCCACGGCGCCCGGCTGGGTTTTCTTGCTTCCCATCTGGTTGCATTGATCTGTTTGCCCAAAGGAAAGGGCCATGTCATGACCTGCAGGTATTAATATTTACTTTGCTTAATTTAAGTTTTCTTTGAATCCAAGAGCACTGGAATTTACTTTCTATAAATTCCTCAAGCACTTAGTGCATAGGTGCTATATGTAATCCAATAAGTAAGATACAAATGTCTGCCTTTATGAAGTCAGCACAAAGGTGAGCCTTATGATGAGACCAACTGTCTGATGAAGACTCTTTCTGCATTTTTCCACTATTTAGATCATTTTATCTTCAAGTAACCTGTCTTCATGAAATAGCAAACTAAGAGTTCTTTTACTTATCAAATATTATAGTAGGTTTTAAAATGAACTGATAAAAAGAATTAGAAGCAATCCCTATGCATATTTCTTAATAATCTTTTAATCTTGGTATGAGTTCAGATTCTTACTAATGAGTAAATTTCCAGTCTGAAATGATATTTAAATATTCTTTTAGGTTATTCCAAAATTTATATCTTTGCTACAGCACAACAGGAAATGGTATGTTATTATTACCTTTTTACCCATATGCTTTTCTGGTATGTTAGAGTATTTGGTGACACTTTCTTGAATATCATAAAGTCTTAAAGGCCACAAAATTTAATGTCCCACCAAATTTAAGAATCATTTCTCCAGTGTAATAGTTTTTAAAATAATCTGTATCTTATTTTTGTAATTTACTTGAGATAATTTCAAATCTTAATAACCTATCATAGAACTTTGAATTATAGCATTAACATTTGAAATCTATTTTTATATAATTTTACTTTCTCAAAAAACTTATTTAATTCATAGAACTGTAGATATTTCTTTAAAATGAACTTATGGTATAAAATTGAATACACATTTCACAGGGGTCACTAATATGTTTGTCACTTTCCTACTAAGTACCCTCAGAGGGTTTGGAAATTATTTAAGAAATATGAACAAAATTTAGAAAAGCTATGAGAATTTGTATTTTCAGTAAAAGATTCTGGGATCCCCATGGGAAGTGGCTTCTCTGGAGTTGTAGTACTCAGTCAATGCTTTAGGAAACTTTACCTTTTTACACTTCATGATTTCACTTCATTTAATCTCTTTAGTTGCATTCATGGGTCAGGGCTTCAAACAAGAAACTTCCTTTATGCTACTGATGTTGTAGAAGCATTTCTCACTGTCCTCAAAAAAGGGAAACCAGGTGAAATTTATAACATCGGAACCAATTTTGAAATGTCAGTTGTCCAGCTTGCCAAAGAACTAATACAACTGGTATGTATCTATTTTAAAAGGGTGGTATTTTCAAAATTGTTAGTGGCAGTAACCATTAATTTAGTCAAAATCAGAAGCATACAGTTTACTTAATTTAAAAGTAAGCAAGTAGAAAATGAAATGGATTATGTGTACCATATGTGTCTTAATTTAAGTTTTATCACCTATTTAGTAACAGCTTTTCAGGAAAAAATAATTCATTAAATGTACTGTCCCTAATTGTAAGACATAACTCATTTTCAGAAATATAAAATTGTGTCTTAAAATAAGTAACAGTGACATATAAAATAATTATATCAGTAGTTATGAATATCCATATATATTAGGGGACATCAATTATAAATTCATTTAATAGAAAGAGGGACTGAATAATAACCAAAATCCAATGTGTATATCTGAGCTTCAGATGGAATTTAGTATAAAGTATAGACAGTGTTACTAAAATGATGTTCATTTTAGCTGTCTTCCCCGCTATGAAGCAGTTGTTTTCTTTTTAATCAGCCGTTAAATACCATTGTTATTCTCTGATCTCATTTTATAATTTGACTCAAAAGCCTTCTCCATTTTAACAGATCAAAGAGACCAATTCAGAGTCCGAAATGGAAAATTGGGTTGATTATGTTAATGATAGGTGAGTAACAAGTTAAAACATTGGGGAAAGGTTGTGAAATCTTAGGTACCTTTAAAATTATAAAATATGTGGACTTGACCAATAACTAGTTTATCTCTTTTGAATTTTCTGGTAAAACATTTTTTTTCATAATCGTTAGTACCATACAGATTAAGTATAGCATTATTACTTACTAGCTATGTGACTTAAAAAATTATTGACCCTTTCCAAGTCTGAGGTTTCAAACCTCCAGTGTGAACTAGGGATAATAACATCTCTCTCTTTCTTTTTTTTTTTTTTTGAGACGGAGTCTCACTCTGTCGCCAGGCTGTACTGCAGTGGTGCAATCTTGGCTCACTGCGACCTCCACCAGGTTCACACCGTTCTCCTCAGCCTCCCAAGTAGCTGGGACTACAGACTTATGACACCATGCCCAGCTAATTTTTGTATTTTTAGTAGAGATGGGGTTGCACCATGTTGGCCAAGATTGTCTCCATCTCAACCTCGTGATCCGCCCACCTCGGCCTCCCAAAGTGCTGGGATTATAGGCGTGAGCCACTACGCCCAGCTGATAATAACATCTTTCTTATGAAAGTATTTTAACATTTATTTATAATGTATATTAAATACCTGACCCACAGCCTGGCATATGAGTCCTAATAAGGTTTTGTGTATTTGTTTATTCGTTCATTGAACATTTGTTGAGTTTTTTTATGTGTCAGGTATTTCACTTATAGCTAGATCGTGGCTGAAACAGGAAGATAAGACACAGAAGGTTAGGCACCTGGCATTATGGATGACTTTTTTTTTTTAATATATACTTGATTTTACAAACTTTCTGCAGAAAACCTATTGGGAATTTTTTGTCAAGAGAAAAGTTGGGTTGTGGTGCATAAACATATATCTCCTAGTATCTACATTTGTAAATATATATCTACAATATCATTTTAAATCTGTTTTGTTTTCCAAGACCTACCAATGACATGAGATATCCAATGAAGTCAGCAAAAATACATGGCTTGGGATGGAGACCTAAAGTGCCTTGGAAAGAAGGAATAAAGAAAACAAGTAAGTTATCAATTAATCATTTTGGGGTCAAATCAGGAAAATTTAAAGGAAAAATAACTTATTTCCAGAACATTATACAAACCAGTGGAATATTGTGTTGAATCATTTGTACTTTTCAGATTGCCACATTTCATATATTTCTGGTAATAGTCCTGTGTTTCCTAAGCATCTTGAATTTTATAAACCAACTTCTGATCAATCTTCCCGTATCTCGTTAGCATTAATCAAACACCTATATTATTTATTCTGAGGTACATATTTTTTCACTTTCTTCACACTCCTAAAAGGTATGTCTTTTTATAATCACTAGTGTCTTATATTTATTATTGTAGCTTTTTTCTTTTTTACATGTATGTAAAATAATGATCCGTCAGTGGCATCTTAGAGTTGGTGAAATAGAGCTGCAGTCTTTTTTGTATCTTGAGGCTTTTTATATTGAAACCAACAAAGGTAATACATTTAGTATGTGCAGAAAAATCTATTAAAATAAGTGCTTATAAAGTCTGTGTATATATATTAAAGCTCTGTTTAGAAATGTATTCATAAGAAAAGCTCTACCCAGATGTTAAAAAAAAAAAAAAGTTTTGATTCAGAGCTTGAAATACAAAATACTTAAGTCAAATATTAAAAAACAAAAAATAATTTAAAACTATCAGGTTTCTTTAAACTAAAAAAGCTTTTACTGATAGTATAGCAATATAAAATAATTTAACATATTACTAGAAGAAAGGTGCTGGGCATAGTGGCTCACATCTCTAATCCCAGCACTTTGGAGACCAAAGTGGGAGGATCACTTGAGGCCAGGAGTTCAAGACCAGCCTGGGAAATATAGCACGACCCTATCTCTACAAAAAGTAAAAAAAAAATCAGCAGGACATGGTGGCACATGTCTATAGTCTTAGCAATTTAGGAAGGTGAGGTAGGTGGATCTCTTGAGCCCAGGAGTTTGGGCCTATAGTGAGCTACGATCACACCACTACACTCTAGCCTGGGTGACAACGAGACCCCATTC
The DNA here is from genome assembly GCF_003255815.1 of Theropithecus gelada. Classification (NCBI taxonomy): domain Eukaryota; kingdom Metazoa; phylum Chordata; class Mammalia; order Primates; family Cercopithecidae; genus Theropithecus; species Theropithecus gelada. Next base: position 33,777,621 of record NC_037685.1, on the reverse strand, counting down.
TCTTAAAAAAAAAAAAAAAAAAAAGCAAGGAAGTTCACATCAACTCATTGTGACTCTGATGCAGTGTTATCATATTTATATGACCAAACACTGTATTATACTTTTTTATATAAAATAATCTTAAAATCAGAGCAGATGACTTATTTCCAACACTCCAAATTCCTTAAAATCAGAATGTCTTAAATATTTATACCAACAAGTTCAGTATTGAATGACTTTTGAAGTTAAAAAGAAAAAAAATCATTGATTTTTAATTATAAATTTTTTAGGTGATTTAAATGTCTTCTGATTGACTTAATTGTTAAGTTCAAAATCAAATTGTTTACATCATTAGGTAGCCCTTGTCTGCTGCTTAGCTGATGGGCAAGACTTAGCTAGCAGGAACTCAGTAAATATTGGTTAACTAATGTTTAGTTTTTTTCTTTTTTTGTCTTTTGTTTTTTCCTATTAGTTGAATGGTACAGAGAGAATTTTCACAACTGGAAGAATGCAGAAAAGGCATTAGAACCCTTTCCGGTATAATCACCATTTATATAGTCAAGACAGTTGTCAAAGAAAAAAATTATCCTACCTCTACAAGTGGTATGAAATTAAGGGACCAAATGAAGTGCTCTCTTTTCATTTGAAATTAGATTCATGACTTTTTGTATAATATTCAAATGCAGAATGCCTCAATCTTTGGGAGAGTTTCAGTACTGGCATAGAATTTAAATGTCAAAATTCTTTCTGAAACCCTTTCTCCTGGAAACTAGGAAATAATAGGGGTAGAAGACTCCCCACGGGTAGCCAGGAAGAAGTCTCCTGGTTCTGACAACCATGAGGGGTAATGGTGCTAGGCGGATGGCAACCTTCACTGGTTTTGAGCTCAGTCAGCTTCCCAGCCTTTCCCAGTGTCTAAGAAATTCTCTGAAATGTTCGTTTTTAGGCAATATAGGATGAGTCTGATGTCCTAATTCACCTTTTCTTTTTTTAAGATCTGATATACTATCATTGCCTTAGTAATGGAACAAAATAAAAGCACATCTAGCACTTTTTAACTTTTGATAATTTTGTAAAATTGATTACGTTGAATGCTTTTTAAGAGAAGATGTAAAGTTTTTATATTTTCACAATTAACCTATGTAAAACCTTGTATCAGAAATTTATCATGTATTTACTGTTTAAAATGATTTTATTTATAAAATTGTCAATATCTTAATGTATTTAATGTAGAATATTGCTTTTTAAAATAATATGTTTTTATTTTGCTGTAGAAAAATTAAAAAAAAATTTGATTATGTATTTTTAATCCTTCTTTGCCCTAAATAAAGACTTTAAGATGACTTGAAAAAGTAACTGATTGGCTGTTGGGTTGAGAAAGGAAAAATAAGCTCGGTGACCCTCTATTAAAGGTACAGATTTTGGTATGGAGGCATCATAATTCCTCATTAGAAAGTCTTACACTTTAAAAATACCCTTAAATACCAGCTTCCCACTGTGCTTAGGGATCCCCAAGTCCATCCCTCTTCAGTTTCTCCAATTTCACCTTCCAGGAGAGAAAGAGAGGGAAGACAAGTGTGTCAGTTGAGTTTTGCAGGAAGCAAATGCTAAGAGAAAGTAATGACTATAATGATAAAAGAGGAAGGAAGCAAAAATTGGGCAGGCTGTGCAGGCAGAAAGGCAAACCCATGCGGAGAAAATGTCTATTGTGAGAATCAGCTATTGGCCCTTTCACAGTGGAAAGGGCCCAATGGAGCTCATGTCCCACCAGGTAGCTGGTGGGTTTCCTTGAAGAATAGTGCCACATTGGGGGCTCAGTATTTGTCTCTATTGCCAGCAAGTTGGATATTCACAGGTGGCAATAGCTGCATTGGCCGTGGTAAGTGAGAATTCGTGCTGTGGGTCCCAAGAGTAGGGACCATCTGTACAGTGAGGCCTGTTCCATTCAGGTGCCCATCGTGGTAGTTGTAGGGTGGCTGATGATGAAAGCTGGCTAAAGTTAACTGACCAAGTCATTTTATCTACTGGGTGGTTCAGTGCCTCTTGCTATGGTGGTTGCTTTCTAGTGAGTGTTAACATGGAATACACAGATCTTCACACTCGCCATCCTCTCCCATAGATAGGCCTATCCATGTTTCTCCAGCCTTTACTTCCTTGTTTCCTGCTCCTCTAGACTTTTTCCTTCTAAGTCCCAAAGTAGCTAGCCAGGCTACTGCTCATGACTAAACGGATATTCTCACCACAGGTCACTACCATACATAGTGCATGAGCAGGTATACTACTCAAAGCTTTTTTCTTGGAAAGGTTTTCTTTTTCCACATTCTTTTGAAGGCCACCCCTGCATGGCTTTCAGGCAACCACCCTCCAGTTTTGGCTCGCACGCACATAATAGGCCAATCCATCTGTAAACCAAGATCAGCTTTTCTTCTCCTTTCAGTTGGTTGTATGGGACCCTCTGTATGGCCACAGGTATAAAGAACTAAGGTGGTGACATGGGAGTCTGGCCTACCTGCTCTTACAACTTACTTGTGCTCTCCCATTCTGCTCATGCCTGATCCCAGATGTGCCGTTTCCATCTTCCAGTGGACTGCTGCTGGCTCCACCTGACTCTGAGTGGGTGGGCACATTACTCTGCTGGAACTGCCGTAACAGAATATCAGAGACTGGGTAGCTTCTACAACGGAAATTAATTTTCTCACAGATCTGGAAGCTAGAAGTCTAAGGTCAGGATCAAGGTGTTGGCAGGGTTGGTTTCTTCTGAGGCCTCTCTTGGCTTACAGATGGCCATCATCTGTCCTCACATGATCTTTACTCTGTGACTAAATTTTTTCTTCTTATAAGGACACCAGTCATAATGGATTAGGGTGTGTTTTAAACATCTCATTTTAACATACCTCTTTAAATACTTTGTTTCCACGTATAGTCACTTTCTGAGGTACCAGGGGTTAGTACTTCAACATAAGAATTTGGGGGAGACACATTTCAGCCCTTAACAGTGGGTCCAAGTGCACTTAGCACATATGGGCAGTTCTAGATGCATGGTCATTTGGGGTCCTGTGGTCAAGCATTCTGGGTCTACCAGGGCACAGTAATTTATTTTACAAAGGAATTATTCTCCACTGAGCCTGAAATGGTCTTTCCCAGGTGTGACCATGGGACCTGCACAGTTATTCTCCGCTGGGGCTCACCATAAAACCCACACTACATCTGTCTCTACCACTGACACCACCAGCACCATAGGGTTTACCACATCATATAGCCCAAGTGGCAGGAATGCTTGCACCCCAGCTTGGACCTGCTGCAGACCTCTTTCCCGCCCCAGACCCCTCAAAGCTGGCAGCCTTTTCTGTCATTCAGTACATAAGTTGGAGCAGTACCCCTAAGTGTGGAATGTCTTCCCTCCAGAACCCAAAGCCAGGCTCTGTGTTTCCTTCTTTGAGAAAGGGGATATAAGATAAAGCAGTTTGACTTCAACTTGGAGGGAATGTCCTGGCACACCTTGATTGTTTGACTCCTAAAAACGTGACTGAAATCACAAGTCCTTGATCTTCATCAGGTTTTATCTCCCATCTTCTGGCCATCAGGGTGCCAGCCACCTTTGCTCATTCTGCCTGATCAGCATGACGCCATCAATGTGATAGATCAGTGTGACATTCTACAGGATGTTCAGGAGACCCGAGTCTCTTAGGAGAGCAGAACTTACATAGCCCTAAGGTGATACTGCAAATGCTCCCGGTTTCTGATCGTTCATGGTTGAGATGGAAAAGAACACATTCAGCAAATCAGTGGCTGGATACTATGTTCCAGAGGCCTTCTAATCCACTTCAACCAAGAAGATGCCACTTGAGCACAGCGGCTGGTATGTAAGTTTGCCATCGGAACCTGGTATATAAGTTTGGATATTTGTCCCCGCCCAAATCTCATGTTGAATTGTAATCCCTAGTGCTGCAGATGGGGCCTGGTGGGAGGTGTTTGGGTCATGGAGGAGAACCCCTCATGCTTGACATTGTCTTCGAGATAGTAAGTCCTTGTGAGATCTGGTTGTTTAAAAATGTGTGACACCTACTCCCACCCCCCACTCCGCACCCCCCGCCACTGCCTCTCTCTCTTGCTCCTTCTTTTACTGTGTAATGTACCTGCTCCCAATTTGCCTTCCACCATGGGTAAAAGCTCCCTGAGTCCTCCCCAGAAGCCAAGGGATATCAGCACCATGATTGTACAGCCTGCAGAACTGTGAGCCAATTAAACCTCTTTTCTTGTAAATTACCCAGTCACAAGTATTTCTTTACAGCAGAGCCGCTCCTTAATTGAGCTGGCCTTTGATTGCAGTAATTCACCAGGATCTACCTAGTTCCAGCAGTGGCCAGATTGGTGAATTAAATGGAGCTTTGGTGGGGGCCTCTCTGTATCCTTGAGATCTTCAAGGGTGGCATAATCTTCACCTCCTCCAAGGTGTGATTTTGTGTTTTAAATTGAGACAGGGGGTCGGTGGGGAGTCTCACTGTGTTGCCCAGGCTGGTCTCGAACTCCGGGACCCAAGTGATCCTCCTGCCTCAGCCTTGATTCTAAAGTGTTGGGTCATGGGGGTGAATCCTTCATGGCTTCTTGACACTGTCTTTGTGATAGTTCTCATGTGATCACTGCTCCCAGCTGTGATTTTGTTTTTGATTGACTATCTCAGCCAGGGCAGTGGCCCAGCTGAGGCAGGTTTGTTACGTTTGCTTCAGCCAAGATTAGGGCACTGGTTGGGAAAATCTAGGACTCTGACACAAGGATGAGATTGTCCGAGTGGATTCCTTTAAAGACCTCTGCAGCTTTTAAACTATTAAATCCTGAGTTTGGTCTTGGGCTTCTTCTGTTCTCCCACCTCATGATAAGGCCCTCACACTTAGTTGTCACTTATTTCTTGTTCTCAGCTTTTCATTACCCGTCTGGAGGGCATCAATACAACTTATTAAAGACCAACAATTCCACTGCCCTTGTAAGACTTGTTCTCCTGAGCTTTTCAAGTGCCTGGATTATTGCAGTAAGCAGGGCAGGGTGGTCCCCTTCCCAGGAACATTCCCCCGAGTCACCACTATGAAAGGTTTAGCAACTACATCACTACCTTATGCTAGGGACTCTTTATGTCCCTGCCTCTCCCAGGATGGTATTCTTATGACCAGCCAGGCAGAAAGTGATCCAGTCTAAACCCATCTTATCAACTGTTTTGTTAGACCACTCTTAGAAATGACGGTGACGTTTGGGTCCTCTGGGAAGTAGGGCTGAGGCCAAATTAGAGGTGCTAGCAGTTTATTAATAGGATGGGGAGTTAATGCTTGTGAAAGATACAAAAGAAGAAATCTTCAGGCTGCAGCGTAGATCAGACAGCTGTGTTTTAAAGGATATCAGACAGCTGTGAAAAGGAAGGGGTGAGGAAGAGGGATGGCAGAGTGAGCCTCAGAATCTCTACCAGCTCAACAGGGATCTGCAGAGCAAAATCTGAAAAAAAGTCCCACCTGGGCAGAAATGGCTGGGTTACCTGTTGTGCTCAGCCATTGGCCAGGGGCTACTTAGAAACGGCCAGGTGGATCCTGAAGGCATTGCAAGTGGAAGCTGCTGGCTAACTGCACTCTTGCCAGCTGAATGGCAAGCTTTTTCTTAAAGGGAAATCCAGACGGTAGACCTTGATAATTGCCATTTGTAGGGAAGGACAGGGTCTTGGAGTTTAATTGCTCTCTATACAGACTTTCAGCCAAACCACTTGGTTTTGTTTGTTTGTGAGACAGAGAGTCTCACTTATCACCCAGGCTGGAGGGCAGTGGTGCAATCTTGGCTCACCGCAACCTCCGCCTCCCGGGTTCTCTTGCCTCAGCCTCCCAAGTAGCTGGGACTACAGGCATGTGCCACCACGCCCAGCTAATTTTTTGTATTTTTAGTAGAGATGGAGGTTTCACTGTGTTAGCCAGGATGCTCTCGATCTCTTGACCTCGTGATCCACCCACCTCCCAAAGTGCTGAGATTACAGGCATGAGCCATTGCGCCTGGCCACACCACTTGCTTTTTATCCAATGCCTTGCCCTCCCCTACCTCCCTTATCTCCGCCTTCCATTGCCCCGGTTGCTGCCGGGTTCTGTGAGGTCAGCTCACCCAATCTGGAGGTTCCTAGAAGGCTCACTGGAGATGACATTTGACCTGTGACTTATTGAATGGGAGTTAGTGAGGAAACTGAGGATGATTCCAGGCAGAGGTTTCATCAGAGTGAAAGCACGAAGTTTTAAATAGTGCTGTGTGTTCAGGGAACAACAGGCCGTCAGTTTTACTGTAGCATAGTCATTCTCAAAATGTGTCTCCATTTCATTAAGGAAATCAAAACTATAATGAGATATCACCTGACACCTATCGGGATGGCTGTTATTTTTTAAAAACACAGTGTCAGTGAAGATGTAGAGGAATTGGGACCCTGGTGCATTGCTGGTGGGAAAGTGAAATGATGCAGCCTCTGGAAAACAATATGGTGGTTCCTCAAAAAGTTAAATATAGAATTGTAATGTGATCCAGCAATTCCATTTCTAGAGATATATCCAAAAGAATTGAAGGCAGAGACTTAAGATGCCTGCACACCAATGCTCATGGCAGTAGTATTCACAATAGCCAGAAGGTGGAAACAACACAAATATCCATCAGCAGATAAATGGATAAAACAAAGTGGCTTATATAATGGAATATTATTCGGCCTAAAAAAGGAGTGGAATTCTGACACATGCTGCAACATGGATAACCCTTGAAGGCACAAAAGGACAAAAGTGGTATGGTTCCACTTAAATGAGGTTCCTGGAGTAGGCAAATTGATACAGTATCAGAGGTTTACCAGTGGCTTGAGGGAGGAGGGAAGGAGCAGGTATTTTTTAATGTGTACAGAGTTTCTGTTTGGATGAAAAAAGTCCTGAAACCAGATAATGGTGATAGCTGTACAACATTGAGTCTACCTAATGCCCCTGAACTCGACACTTAAAAGTGGTTGAACATGACTTTTACATTATGTATATTTTGCCATAATAATAATTTTTTAAAATGTGGCCCTGGACAGCCAGGATTCACATCACCTGGGAACTTGTTAGAAATACAAATTCCCAGACTTACAGAATCAGAAACCCTGAGAGTGGGGCCCAGTAATTCAGAAGCCCCCTAGTGTTTGAAAGCCACTATTCCATAATGTGAGATGGGGAGGTGAGGCTGGAGAGGAATGTGGTAGCCAGTTCACGGAGGGCCTTGTCTGCCATGGTAAGATGCTTGGACTTTATCCTACCAGCCAAGAGCTAATTCTGGATTTTAAGGAAGAAATTGACATGGTTAGATTTGTAGGATTTATCTTTTTCCTAGTTTCAAAAATAATGTGCTTATTACAGAAAACTTGGAAAACTAATCAGTAAAAAAATCACCCATAATCTAACACTGGAAGATAATTCCTGTTAATATTTTGATGTATGTCATTTAATTTTTTGTGCATATACACATACATTTTAAAAACCAAGTAGAGGATCATAATGGACATACTGTTGTGGAGCCTGTTTTTTTTTTTCATGCAGCAGTATATCATGAACGTTTTTACATATTATGAGATCTTTTGCCATTTTTATTGACTGCAGAATTACGTTTTGGATAGCTTTTTCTGGCAATAGCATGGAAGATGAATTTAAGGAAGACAGGAATGAGTTCCTGCAGGGATTGAAGTTATGAAGCTGTTGCTGTAAATCAGGCTGGCGATGATAAGGCCTAAAGCACAGCACCATAAACAGGCAAGTCTGGGACAGACGTGAGAACGTTTTAGATTTAAAAACTTACTGATTGATGATACATTGGAGGTGCTGTTTTTTGACGTGAGTGGTATTTTAAGGTTTTCAGTGTTGAACTGGAAAGAGTGGAGAATGGTGGATTACAGTTAGGAGGCATCGAGCTTGGGGAGATGTTGAGCTGTAAGGGCCTGTGGAACATGTTAAGTGGAGATACCTGGTGAACAGTCAAGTATGAGAATCTGAAGCTCAGATTGGTGGTTGGGGCTCAAGATCTAGAGACACATGTTTGGGAGTTAAGTGACTATTAACATCTGAAAGCGGATTAAATCCCCCCAAGGAAAGTATACAGAATGACAGGGTTGATGGTGGGTGGAATGATTTACACACAAGCCATAAGAAACACTAATATGTAAGTTGCAGGCAAGCAGCCCAGGGAAATTAGGAAGGAATGGTTAAAAAACAAAATGACAGGCCGGGTGCGGTGGCTCACGCCTGTAATTCTGGCACTTTGGAAGGCCGAGCGGGCGGATCACCTGAGGTAGGGAGTTCGAGACCAGCATGACCAACATGGAGAAACCCTGTCTCTACTAAAAAAAAATGTATACAAAAATTAGCTGGGTGTAGCGGTGCATGCCTGTAATCCCAGCTACTTGGGAGACTGAGGCAGGAGAATTGCTTGAACCCAGGAGGCGGAGGTTGCAGTGAGCTGAGATCGCGCCATTGGACTCCAGCCTGGGCAACAAGAGTGAAACTCTGACTCAAAAAAAAGAAAAAAATTACTCTCACTGCTTCACTTGACTAGCCTTAAAAATCAATCCATCAATCAATCAAATTTGAAATAAAAAAGAAGGAATGGGTGGGGCATGATGGCTCACGCCTGTAATCTCAGCAGTTTGGGAGGCCAAGGTGGGCAGATCATGAGGTCAGCAGTTTGAGACCAGCCTGGCCAACATGGCGAAACCCTGTCTCTGCTAAAAATACAAAAAGTAGCTGGGCGTAGTGGTGGGCACCTGTAATCCCAGCTACTCAGGAGGCTGAGGCAGGAGAATTGTGTGAACCCGGGAGGCAGAGGTTGCAATGAGCCAAGATTGCGCCATTGCACTCCAGCCTGGGCGACAAGGCAAAACTCTGTCTTAAAAAGAAAAAAAAGGAAGAGTCAGAGAGTGAAAGAAAGGAAGAAATAACGCCACCAAAGCAAAAGGGAGAGACATTCAATAACCAACAGATGGCCAACTGAAGTTCAGTGAGGCAAAGACCAAGAAGTGTCCACTGGTTTTTGGCAATATGCAGGCAAATTTTCTAGTGTGGGGAGAGGCAGATAGCCTCTGGATTGTGAAGATTGAGTAGTAATTAGGAATCAAGGGATGGAAAAATGGAATTTAGCCTTTCAAGGAGCTGAGAAGAGTCAAGATAGGGCCAGCCCTAAGGAAGGCACAGGCTTAAGGAAAGGTCTTCAGAAGCTGCTTTATTTTGTTTTTGGCACAGAATGGATTTCTGTATGATTATAAGCTGAAGAGATGAGCAATAGACAAAGAAAGAGAAATGATATTCAGGAGTGCATAATTAATGGAGTACAGTGTCCATGGAGATGGACTCCCTAGGGAAAGACTCGCTTTGGGATAGGATTGATCTCATCTTTCTGGATCTGTAATGGCAGGAGTTGAGATGAGATTGGATACAGTGACTTTTGGGGAAGGAGGTGAGGGAATTCACCATGGCCTCAATTTTCTTCCTGATAATAGGGGAGGCAACAGGAGAGAAGTGAGTTTTGTAGTATATCAGAGGAAAATGAGAGCAGTAGCTCTACCACGGCCCAGTAAAGGTGCAGCCACGTTTGAAGGCCATTAATTTATACTCTTACAACTGCTGAAAAAATGCTGCATTGACCATCTCAATATACACCTGTGTGTACACAAGAGCGTGTATTTCTGAAGGATTAATGCCTAGATTTGGTATATCTGGGTCCAAAAAGCACATGCACTTAAAATTTGAAAGATAGAGATGAAATTCCTGCCCTCTAGCAAGCCATGGATATTAATAGATCTTTAATTTTTGCCAGTACGAAAGATGCAAAAATTGTTTTATTGCACTTCTAGAATCTTTAGCTAGCTTGAGCCTCTCTTTGACCTCACCTGCAGATGTTGAAGTTCTGCCCTCTATATTATCATCACACTGTACTCATACAATTTGTTTATAGGTGTGTGTGTTGTTTATAGGTGTGTGTGTTCCACTAAACGTGGAGCTCCTGGGGGTGTAATCACCTCCCTGGACACAGCATCTCTATTCATTTGCAGGTTTTTTAAAGAGCAGAGTCTTTGCCACTGTCTGTCTGTCTCTCAATTTCTCTCTGCCTCTCTTTCCTTCTTCCTCCTCACATGCACATTTCCCCCTCCCTCCTCATCCCAGGCAGAATCTCTTGCATTTTCACCATTTGCAGTCAAACACCATTTGACTACATAAAGCTTACTTTCTTGCTCAAATCTCACACTTTAAGAAAGAGGTGAGGGCTGGGCGTGGTGGCTCAAGCCTGTAATCCCAGCACTTTGGGAGGCCGAGACGGGCGGATCACAAGGTCAGGAGATCGAGACCATCCTGGCTAACACAGTGAAACCCCATCTCTACTAAAAAATACAAAAAAAAAAACTAGCCGGGCGAGGTGGCGGGCGCCTGTAGTCCCAGCTACTCGGGAGGCTGAGGCAGGAGAATGGTGTAAACCCGGGAGGCGGAGCTTGCAGTGAGCTGAGATCCGGCCACTGCACTCCAGCCTGGGCGACAGAGCGAGACTCCGTCTCAAAAAAAAAAAAAAAAAAAAAAAGAGGTGAACCAGTTTTGCAAGTCTTATATCTGATTTCACTTATATTTTGTTATTGTTTAGGAAGGTTGGTCTTTAATTCTCACTTTGGTGCTTCTTTATAGAAACTTCTATCCTTGAATAATTGTTCTAGGATCCTTCCTTCGCTTTAATAGTATTGTTAATACTGTTGTGTTTTATAGCTAAACTTACTATGTTTTAATTGGCATACTCTTAAAAATAGTGTTACTCAGTGATGAAAAATGTTATATTTTACCAATGTAACCTTTCTATCCCAAATTTAGGAAGTAGAAGCCCCTTTGTATTGTCTCTACTTAAGTCCATTTTGAAGAGCAAAAGAAGCAATTCTAGTTCTTCATCTTTTTCCCTTGGCTCCAAACGACAGGCATATCTCATTTCATTGTGCTTCACGTTATTGTGCTTCGCAGATAATTATGTTTTGTATAAATTCAAGATTTGCGGCAACTCTGAGTCGAGCAAGTCTATTGGTGCCATTTTTCCAACTGCATGTGCTTACTTCTTATCTCTGTCACATTTTGGCAAGTCTTACAACATTTCAAACTTTGTCATTATTTTTATATATATTACGGTGGTCTGTGATCAGTGATCTTTGATGTTACTAGTATAATTGTTTGGGGACACCACATATCATGCCCATTTAAGATGACCAACTTAATTGATAAATGTTATGTGTTATGTCTGCTCCACTGATGGGCCTTTCTCCCATCTCTCTCCCTCTTTTTGGGCCTTCCTATCCCCTGAGACAATACTGAAATTAGTCCAGTTGATAACCCTACAATGAGCTGGGCACAGTGGCTCACACCTGTAATCCCAGCACTTTGGGAGGCCAAGGCAGATGGATTACCTGAGGTCAGAAGTTTGAGACCAGCCTGGCCAACATGGTGAAATCCCGTCTCTACTCAAAATACAAAAATTAGCTGGGCGCCTGTAATCCTAGCTATTTGGGAGGCTGAGGCAGGAGAATCGCTTGAACCCGGGAGACAGAGGTTGCAGTGAGCCGAGATCATGCCACTGCACTCCAGCCTGGGTGACAAGAGTAAAAACTCCATCTGAAGAAAAAAAAAAAATTGGCTCGGTGTGATGGCGCTCATGTAATTCCGGCTACTTAGGAGGCTGAGGCACGAGAGTTGCTTGAACCCAAGAGGCAGAGGTTGCAGTGAGCTGAGACCGTGCCAGTGCGCTCCAGCCTGGGTGACAGAGCAAGACTCTTTCTCTAAAAGACAAACAAAAAACTCTACAATGACCTCTAAGTGTTCAAGTAAAGAGTTACACATCTCTCACTTTAAATCAAAAGCTAGAAATGATTGAGCTTAGTGTGGAAGTCATTTTAAAAGTTGAGAAAGACCAAAAGCTAAGCCTCTTGTACCAGTTAGCCAAGTCGTGAATACAAAGGGAAAGTTCTTGAAGGAAATTAACAGAGATGCTCTAGTGAACACATGAATGATAGGAAAGCAAAACAGCCTTATTGCTAATGTGAAGAAAATTTGAGTTTTCTGGATAGAAGATCAAACCATCCACATTTCTTTTTTTTTTTTTTTTTTTCTTTTGTAGATGGAGTTTCATTCTGTCACCCAGGCTGGAGTGCACTGGCATGATTTTGGCTCACTGCAACCTCTGCCTCCCAGGTTCAAGCAATTCTCCTGCCTCAGCCTCCCAAGTAGCTGGGATTGCAGGCATCTGCCACCACGCCCAGCTAATTTTTGTATTTTTGGTAGAGACAGGGTTTCACCAAGAGAGACCAGGAGTTAGGCTGGTCTCTAACTCCTGACTTCAAGTGATCTATCTGCCTCAGCCTCCCAATGTGCTGGAATTACAGACGTGAGCCACCGCGCCCACCCCACAACATTTCTTTTAAGTCAAAGCCTAATCCAGAGTCAAGCCCAACTCTTCAATCCTGTGAAAGCTGAGAGAGGTGAGAAAGCTGCAGAAGAAAAGTTGGAAGCTAGTAGAGATTGGTTCATGAGACTCAAGGAAAGAAACTGTTTCTGTAATATAAGTGCTTGGTGAGTAGCAAGGGCTGGTGGAGAAGTTGCGGCACATTATCCAGAAGATCTGGCTAAGGTCACTGATGAGAGTGGCTACACTAAACAACAGATTTTCAATGTAGACAATACAGCCTTCTATTAGAAGATGCCACCTGGGCCAGGTGCAGTGGTTCACGCCTGTAATCCCAACACTTTGGGAGGCCAAGGCGGGTGATTCGGCTGTCAGGAGTTCAAGACCAGCCTGGCCAACAGAGTGAAACCCTGTCTCTACTAAAAATACAAAAAATTAGCTGGGTTTGGTGGCAGGCACCTATAATCCCAGCTACTTGGGAGGCTGAGGCAGGAGAATTGCCTGAACCCGGGAGGCAGAGGTTGCAGTGAGCCGAGATCACACCATTGCACTCCAACCTGGGCAATAAGAGCAAAACTCTGTCTAAAAAAAAAAAAAAAAGAAAGAGCTATCTAGGACTTTCAGTGTTAGAGAAGAGAAGTCAATGCCTGACTTCAGAGCTTCAGAGGACTCTCTTAATGGGGTCTAATGCAGCTGGTGACTGTAAGTTGAAGCCAGTACTCATTGACCATTCTGAAAATCCTAAGGCCCTTAAGAATTATGCTAAATCTACTCTGACTGTGCTGTAGAAATTATACAACAAAGCCTAGATGACTGAAAGATTTCTTTCAAAATATTATTGCTCATTGACAAGGCACCTAGTTACCCAAGAAGTCTGATATAGATGCACAAGGATATTAATGTTTTCATGCCTGCCAACACAACTTCCATTCTGTACCTCATGGGTCAAGGAGCAATTTTGACTTTCAAGTCTTATTATTTAAGAAATAAATTTTGTAAGGCTATAGCTGCCATAGAGTGTGATTCCTCTGAGGGATATGGGCAAAGTGAATTGAAAACCTGAAAAGAGTTCACCATTCTAAATGTCATTAAGAACATTCATGATTCATGGGAGAAGGTCAAAATGTATTAACAGGAGTTTGAAAGAAGTGGATCCCAACCCTCATGAATGACTGAGGGATTCAGGACTTCAGTGGAGGAAGTTAGTAACTGCAGATGTGGTGGAAATAGCAAGAGAACTAGATTTAGAAGTGGAGCCTGAGGATGTGACTGAATTGCTTCAATCTCATGATCAAACTTCAGTGGATGAGTAGTTGCTTTTTATGGATGAGCAAAAAAAAAAAAAAATGATTTCTTGAGATGGAAACTACTCCTGATGAAAATGCTGTGAGCATTGCTGAAATGACAACAAAGGGTTTAGAATATTACATGAACTTAGTTGATAAAACTGCAGCAGTGTTTGAGAGTATTGACTCTAATTTTGAAAGAAGTTCTACTGTGGGTAAATGCAATCAAACAGCATGGCCTGCTGTGGAGAAATTTTTCACAAAAGAGAGTCAATGCAGCAAACTTCATTGTTGTCTTATTTTAAGCCACCGCAGTCTTCAGCAACCACTGATAAATCAGCAGCCATCGACATCAAGGCCAGACCTTCCAGTATGACTCACTAAAGGCTCAGATGATTGCTAGCATTTTTTAGCAATAAAATATTTTCATTAAGATACATACATTCAGTTTTTAGGCATAATGCTATTGCACACTTAATAGACTACAGTATCATGTAAACATAGCTTATATGTACCGGGAAACTAAAATATTTCTGTGACTCCCTTTATTGCAATATTCACCTTACGGCAGTGGTCTGGAACTGAACCCACAATATCTCCAAGGTATGCCTGTTCTGGAAAGCTCTCCAATTGCATGTCTAGTAACAGCTCTATACTTTGCCTAGTCCCTCATCTGTTGACTTGGAATGAAAACATTGCTTTCTTAATGAAGATTGTTGTGAGAATTAACTGTAGGGATAGGAGAGGAGGAAAAGCATGTTTTTAGGTTATAAGGCTGAATGGAAATTACACAGATGAGAAATTGTACCTAAAATAAGCCAAATAGGCTCTTGAAAAAAAATTTCTATTTCCAGAAAATTTTAAAAATGTAATGGCTCCGGAGCTCTGCCCTTCACATTTTTTTAATTGAATAAACTTAAGTGAAAATATAAAGCAATGTTTCTTTGCCCAGAAGAAAAATTTCTAAAGGAAAGTGGTCATTTTAGCTATTTGGATAGTAGATGTCAAATGAAAGCGCCGTGTGTTAACATTTAGAAAATGCACATTTCTCTTAAATTGATTTGCTGCTCTGCAGGGTTTTCTTTTGCTCTTGTAATATTCTAAATAAGTATGCTACCTCTGACTTATTCTGCAGATATTTCAGCAATCATAAAAAGGGAATAGTGTACCACATAGCTTAAATTAAATCGGTTTAAATTTCTCAGGAGTTGAAATTGTGGTTGCTTAAGTTAATGGACTAATCAAACCATAGTTTTAGATGATGTTACTACAGTATTCTAATTACTGCAATCTGATTTTCCTTAGTAATTGTGAAGGTCACAACTCAAAGCCTGATTCAAAAAGGAAATTAACAGTTAAAAATAAAAGACAAGGAAGACATTTTTGTCCTCACATACATTATGGTAGATTATTAAGCTGACCTTGTAAAGTCAAAGATTTTGCTGTAAATCACATTGGAGTTGACTACAAGACATGGAAACTGTATATTTGAAATCCTTGAAACAGCATAATTTCATTTATGTGATTTTTAAATAAAGATGATTCATTATTAAACAAATAAAAAATTATATCTACAAATGTTTTGATCTGTATGCTTTTTTTAAAGGCTTTCATATGTGTAAAAGCAGAAGCAAGAAAAAAAAAATCATTTGCCAGACCACATATCCTGACTTGAGAATTAAAAATATGATCTTGGTATGTGCAAGACAAGCCTTAGCAATAAAGATATAAAGAGGTTACTTAGGCCGTTTGTGGATTTGGGGAAGGGTCTGTTCATTTTCACAAAATGTATCTCTAATCACCTTTCCATGCCTAAACTCCTATTACTAAGAAGGAAAGTTCTTCGGTCTTTAATGGAAAATAGGATTGAAATCCAAAAATTTCTAGGATCTGTAAGACAAGACTAATTTTTAAAAATTTTTATTATGAAAAATTTAAAACGTACAGAAAAATTGAAAGATATCTTTCTCTACCTGAATTTAACAATTGTTAACATTTATCATATTGATTTTTTTGTGTGTATGTATGTGGAAATGTGTGTGTGTTTGAAAATAAGTTGTAGATGTCATGACACTTCATTTCTAAATACTTTAGCACAAATATTCTGAAACCAGTAGCATACTCCTACCTAATGACCATATTATTTTTATACTTAAGAGAATGAAGTCATATATTTTATTCTCTAATACCTAATATACATATTCTAATTTATCCATGTTCCCCCAAAATTATCTTATCTACAGCTTTTTTTTTTTTTTTTCATAGCAGGATTCAATAAAGGTTCACATATTTTGGTAATGTATTTTCAGTCTGTTAAACATAGAGCTGTCTCTATATCTTTTTGATGTGGTCTTTTTTTTCTTCATGGCACTGACATTTTTGAATACACCAGCAGGCGAGATGTCTTAGAGAGTGCCTCATATTCTAGATGTATCTGGTTATTTCTTCATGGTGTCATCTAACTCATTTCTCCATTTTCTCAATTTCATATAAACTGGAAGTTAAGTCTACCTGTAGGCTTAAGTAGTTTCAGATCAAACATTTTTAGCAAGAAACCTTCATAGGTAATGCTATGTGTATTACATTACAGTGTATCAAAAGACCCACCCAAAGACGGGTGGAAAGACTGTTTACATTGAAGTATAGATGATTCCCAGCATGTCCCTTTCTGGGCCCCAGATTTTTAATTGAAAGTAATTAGGCCTCAAGAGTCTCAAAACAAGTGTTAACAGCAGAGGATATCCAGGTTCTTGACGTCTTGAACAAAGGATTGGACAAAACGCACAAAGTAAGGAAAGAATGAAGAAACAAACGTAGAGATTTATTGAAAACAAAAGTTCACTCCACAGGGTGGGAGCCGACGATTACAGAATTATCTGGGATTTAAATACCATTTAGAGGTTTCCCATTGGTTAGTGTATGCCCTATGTAAATAAAGTAGTGGTCTGTGATCAGTCTGATTAGTTGCTAGAAGGGACCAATCAGAGGCTGAAGCAAAGTTACACCCTATGCAAACTTCTGATTGGTTGTGGAAAGTGACCAATCAGAGACTAAAGTGAAGTTATAACGTTATACTCCTATGCAAATAAAGACTTGGCCTGCCACCAACCTGATTGGTTGCGAGAGAGGACCAATCAAAAGTACTTTCAGTTTTTCATCTGCCACGCAGAAAAGTGGGAGTTGCGAAGGAAGTAGTCTGTGGTCCTTTTGTTACTTGGAAGTGGAAAATTGGGATTTTCCTTTTGATTTATTTCTAAGAAGTCAGCATGAATTGGCCTATGTTCCCTGCCTTCAGAGCCTATTCTCCTATCTCACAAGATTGGCATAGAAATTCTTCATGGGCCCCAGCACTTTGGGAGGCCGAGACGGGCGGATCACGAGGTCAGGAGATCGAGACCATGCTGGCTAATATGGTGAAACCCCGTCTCTACTAAAAAGTACAAAAAAAAAACTAGCCGGGCAAGGTGGCGGGCGCCTGTAGTCCCAGCTACCTGGGAGGCTGAGGCAGGAGAATGGCGTGAACCCGGGAGGTAGAGCTTGTAGTGAGCTGAGATCTGGCCACTGCACTCCAGCCTGGGCGATAGAGCGAAACTCCGTCTCAAAAAACAAACAAACAAACAAACAAAAAAAAAAAAAAAAAAAAAAAAAAAAAAA
>NC_037685.1:33595629-33760175 GCF_003255815.1 Theropithecus gelada | reverse complement strand
AACCCCCCCCAAAAAAAAAAAAAAAAAAAAAAAAAAAAAAAAAAAAAAAAAAAAAAAAAAGAAATTCTTCATGGGCTCAGGGAATGCGCCAGTTTAGTGTAAGCAGCAAGATTCAGCACTGAGTAAAGCCGTGAAGACCATTTGCCTTGAAACTTAATATCCCCGAAGTTTATGTTACCATAAATTTAAGCAAACTTCTATTCTGATAAGGTTGGTCTTAAATAGGGACAAACAAGCATAAACAAGTATAACAACTCTGACCTGGGGTCTGAGACCTAAGTTCTAGTCCTACCTCTGTCACCAGATAACTGGGTCACACTGGGAGTCATTAACCTCTCTGGTATTTCATTGATTCACACATGGGATAGAGGCATTGTCCCTTACATTTTGTAAATATTACACTAGCACCAATATGATAGGATATCCTTGTATATTTCTTATTAGGACAAAGAACAGCACTTGAATTTTATTTCTTGCATTTTTTTTCGGGGGGTGGGGGGCAAGCAGGGAAGCATCAGTCATTCCCAAACTGAAGCATTTCTCCTTATCCAACTATCTAGGTAATTATTGTCATGAGGGTAAAATGTGGTGTCTGAATAGGGTTCTTTGGCCTGTGGTTTGATAGATTCCTTCCTGCCTGTCGGGAAAGAATCAGACATCAATGGGAAACACATGTTGAACGAGAGGGCTGGGTTGCAGTTTTATTCCTTTCTGAATTGTATGTAAGCTTGTGTGGTTGGGAAAATCGGAGTCAACTTTTCCAACTGCAAATGAGGAAAATAGGCTAGAGAGCTGAGTGGTAGAATATTGGGCTAGGGCCCTGCTTTCTATCCCACTAATTGGAAGAGTCCTGGACATGTGCCCTGACCACTCCAACCACAGAAGGACTGAGGACAGTGGGTTCAGTGAGGCTTCCCTTAGAGTCCTGCCTGCGCCCTGACCACAGACAGCTGCAAAACTCCACTATCCCCTCCTGTCACCCTCTCCTGCCCATACACTAAAGTCCTCTAGAAGAATCCTGGCCTGTGTGTGCAATGAAGATAGGGAGGAAGGGTGGAGAAGAGCTGCCTTGACTCCAAGACTTTTATACTAAACACTACATTTCTGAATAAAAGTGAGGGGTGTGGGTTGGGCACAGTGGCTCATGCCTGTAATCCCAGCACTTTGGGAGGCCGAGGTGAGTGGATCACCTGAGGTCAGGAGTTCGAGACCAGCCTGGCCAACATGGTGAAACCCCATCTCTACTCAAAATACAAAAATTAGCTGGGCGTGGTGGTGGGTGCCTGTAATTCCAGCTACTCGGGAGGCTGAGACAGGAGAATCGCTTGAACCCAGGAGGTGGAGGTTGCAGTGAGCTGAGATCGTGCCATTGCACTCCATCCTGGGCCACGAGAGGGAAACTCTATCTCAAAAAAGAAAAAAAAAGTGAGGGGTGTGAGGAATAGGCCAGTGGGAGGAGATGGAGTTAAGGGATACAAATAAATAAATAATAAATAAACAGGACTAGAGAAGTGGATGAAAGCGATGGAAAGTGTTGGAAAGATTTCCCCTTTGCCTTTAGGGTTCAGAGGGCAGTGGTAGGGGTTGTGAATTAACTGAAAATAGACAGATTAATGGGAGAAAAATTTTAACTCACACGCATGTGGGAACATTCAAATGAAAAAGCTGGCTGAACAGCTACGGATAAGGGTTTATATACTTGCTTAAGAGGGGGAAAGAGGGAGAGAGAGGACTTCCGTGGGAGATATGTGAGCTTTTAGGAGAGACAAATGGCTTTAGGGAAACAAATGGAAGGTAGGACAGTCTGTGATAATGTTTGTTTATGCAGCTTCGTATCCCAGTGCTAATAGTCTCCTTCCTTGCTGGAAATTCCCCCAGAGACAGAGAGGACTATGGCAGCTTCCTTCTTGGAAGGCTGTGCCTTTCCTCAGACAAGAGAAGCTCACAAAAGACTTCTTGCTGCATCTGTTGTATCTCAAATGTCTTCAGTTTAATCTTTATACCATTTTAGTGAGTTGCAAGTCCCTACAAAAGTCAAGAATGTGAAGCCCCCAGGAGGTTGAAAGGAAAACAGGACCAAAGTGCACAGGCTTCTCTGAGTCGTGGCCTCATTTTCTGAGCCCCTGGTCATTGAACATCAGCTGTGTACCTCAGTGGGTTAAAGGAAGAGACTGGCCGATGTAGGCTTTCTGACATTTTTTTTTTTTTTTGAATTATTAAGGGATTTAGGAAACTCTTGTGTTAAATTTATTTCATTTGATTTCTCTAGGTGAATAATCAGGCCTTATCCTTCATGGTTGAATAAGGGTAGGGTGGGAAGATGAGGAGATGGGGATAGAAACGTAGTTGGGAGTCTGGCCCACTTCATCAAAAGGCAGAGACAAGCAATTAAGCTAAGAAGTATTTAAAGAGCATCCAAGCCTCTGAAACTCAAGTTCTAGAATCCAAGTTTTCTGGCCTGTAGGGTATTGTGCAAAATCCACATGATTAGCTAGGCGTTTGCTTGATGGATGTGGGAGGATTGGATTAGAACATATGAAAAGCTTGGTAGGTTGTTTTGAGTATAATTTACTTAATTGTTTCTGGCCTGGTAAGTATACCCAGAGGCTTGATATTGATGTATGTGATTCAACAAAAACAAAAAACAATAAGGTCTTTATGGACTTGCGGTTTAATGGCTTTAAATAAATTAACTTCTTTTGGATCAATTCAGCACACTGATGATCTTTGCAATCTGTTAATTTTTTAAAATACTTCTCCTCTAAGTTACAACTTTAATATATAACTTCGGAGGAATCGCTTTGTATCCATCAAACAACTTCCTTCAAAAAGCATACCATGCCCTTAAAAAAGCATCTGCAGGAAAAAACTGGTCCCTAACCCTAGATTCAAGTTTGGGTTTTTGATTCTCATGCCAATTTTTCATTGAAACAGAGTCTTTATGAAAAATATTAAGAGCATTTGGTGCAAGGTAAAGAATATGCTCTATGGGTCAGCAGTCAGCACTGTATCAGTTTGTGTAACTGCTGTGGACTAAAAAATATGTCCCCCCAAAGTTAATATGTTGACAACCTAACCCCAATGTGACTGTATTTGGATATAGCGTTTTCGGGAGGTAATGAAGGCTAAAGAGGTTGTAAGCGTGGGTTTCTAATCTGATAGATTAGAGACTGATGGCCTTGTGAGATGTAGAAGCCTTCTCTCTCCACATACATACACACACGGAGGAAAGGTTATGTGGGCACACAGAGATGGTGGCCTCGGCAAGCCAGGAAGAGAGCCCTCACCAGGAACCCAGTCCTCCAAAGCCTTGATCTTGGACTTCCCAGCTTCCAAAATGTGAAAAAATAAATTTCTGCTGCTTAAGCCACCCAATCTATGGTATTTTGTTATGGCAGCCCAAGAAGACCGATACAGTAATCTCAAGCAAGTTACTGATTAGTGTCTCCAAAGCATTAGTGTAAAATTTGTGGTCAGGCAAAATAAACGCTAAATTCTCTTCCAGTTCTTAGCTATAGTATGATTCTAATTGAAATTGTCTTGGCTCAAGAAGACCACCAAACATTTTTTACTTATTTATTTTATTTTAAAAACAAATCTGAGGTTTTTTTTTTTTTCTTTTTTCTTTTTTTTTTAAAACAGGGTCTCACTGTGTCACCCAGGTTGGAGTGCATGGTGTGATCACATGATCACAGCTCATTGTAGCCTCACCCTCCCAGGCTCAAGTGATTCTCCTGCCTCACCCATTAAAGTCAAGTAGCTAGGACCACAGGTGTGTACCACCACAGGTGTGTACCACCACACCCGACTAATTTTTTAAATTTTTTTTGTTTTTGTTTTGTTTTTACGACAGAGTCTCTCTCTGTCACCCAGGCTGGAATGCAGTGGCATGATCTCAGCTCACTGTAACCTCTGCTTCCTGGAATCAGGCAATTCTTTTGCCTCAGCCTCCTAAGTAGCTGGGATTACAGGCCCGGCGCCACCATGCCTGACTAATTTTTGTATTTTTAGTAGAGATGGGGTTTCACTATGTTGGCCACGCTGGTCTTGAACTCCTGACCTCAAGTGATCCACCTGCCTTGGCCTCCCAAAGTGCTGGGATTACAGGCCTGAGTCACCTCGCCCGGCCCAATTTTTTTTTTTTTTTGTAGAGACAGAGTTGTTGCCCAGGCTGGCCTCAAACTCCTTGGCTCAAACGATCCTCCAGTCTCGGCCTCCCAAAATGTTAGGATTATAGGTGTGAGTCACCGTGCTTGGTCTGAGTTTCAAATTTTTAGAAAAGTTATAAAATGATACAGAAGAGTTCCATATACCTTTTACTCAGATACACCAAATTTTAATATTTGTTTCTATTTTTTATATTCTCTTCATATATACACATGCGTGTGTGTGTATGTTTACATATATAATCATATATATGCATACTATTATTTATTTTCAGAATCTATTTGAGAGTGGATTGTCTCTCATCCCTTAATAGTTCAGTATGTACTTCCTGAAACAAGGATATTTCTTACCTAACTATGGTTGCCAACTTCAGGAAATTTCACATTGATAAAACACTCTCATCTAATCTGCAGCTCATGTTCCAATTTCATTAGTTGTCCCAATAACACCCTTTAAAGCATTTCCTCCTCCAGAATAGGAACCAGTCTGGGATTACACATTGCATTGAGTTGTGGTGTTTCTTTCACCTCCTTGCCTATGGGGCAGTTCCTCAGCTTTTCTTTGCTTTCGTGACTTAACAGTTTTGAATAATACAGGCCATTTATTCACTAGGATGACCTTTACTTGGGGTTTGTATAATGCTGCTCCATGATTAAACTTAGCTTCTGCTTCCCTGCCTGGAACACTGTGTGTTTTGTGTCTTTTACAGGGCATCACGATAGAAGGCACGTGATAACCGAATGTTCTACATTGGTGATGCTAATTTTGATGACCGGATCATGGCATTGTCCGTTTTCTCCACTGTGCAGTTTAAGCAATCTGTGCAGAAGTACTTTGAGGCCATGCAATGATCCTGTTCCTCGTTTAACTGTCCCTCCTTAGACTTAACATCTGTTGATGATTCTTGACTGAATCAACCTTTACTATGATGTTTGGAAAATGGTGATGTCCAGTGCTACCACTACCTCCAAATTTGTCAGTCTGCACAATTCATTCAGCTGTGAGTCCTCAATTCCTCCCCTGCATCCACCACACACAATTATTGTACTAAAGGACTTTTATTTTATTCAAAGGGTAAATAATTCATTAATATTCTTATTTATTTTGATGCTCAGATTGTCCCAGTGTTGGCCAGTAGGAGCCCCTTCAAACTGGTTCCTAGGTCCTTTTGACATACCCCCATCATTTTAAAAATACTTTTGAGAAATATTGATTAAAATCAGAGGCCCCCAAAAATGTGTGTGTGTGTGTGTGTGTGTGTGTGTGTGTGTGTGTGTATGCATGTGCACTGTGGAATCCCAAGGAGCAAACTGAAGGAGAGATTAATTAACAGCCATTTAAAATTTTTTCAGAAGAGGGGCACAGTTGTGCATGTCTGTAATCCCAGCTACCTAAGAAGATCCCTTGAGCCCAGGAGTTCAAGACCAGCCTGGGCAATAAATGGAGCAAGACTCCCGCCTCAAAACAAACAAACAAATAACAAAAAGAAAACCCACAAAAATTTATTAGCTGTTTTAACTATACGCAACATACTCTCTTTAGTTTTATTATTCTCAGATCTGCTAGTTAGTTCTCATAATTAGTTGGTTTTTTTTAATCATAGGTAATTAGACTGGAGTTGGCCAAAATCCGTGAGCTCATTTGGAAAACAGGACTGCAGCTTACACAGTTTCTTTTCAACACAGAGTCTTCTTCAACATCTTTATCCTCATTTTGAATGCCAACTTCTTTATCACCTGTCTCTTCTTACTATGATGTGCGTGCACAGATTTTCACTTCACTTTATTTAGCCTTTGGCGCTTGGTCTCCTTGGATGTTCTGACAGTTCTTGCCACTGCAATCTTGCTGAGTAAAGCAAGGTTTTCCCCAAACTCATAATAATTTTTATTCACTTTCTCTGTTCACAGACAGCTCTTACTGTCTCAGTAATTTTTTCCAATGCCCCCAGGCCAAAAGAAATGCCGAACAATTTCTTTTATTAAGTACTCAGGTTCAAACAACTTAATAAGGATTTATGTCCAACAACTTTGTAGCCACTTCAAAAAATATTGTACATGTAATTGAAAGAAAAGTTACATTTTCATGTCATTCCTTTTTTTTTTTTTTTTTAAGGGCAGCCTCCCAAGCCAGAGTAGGCTCAGAGAGACTCCCTAATTTCATTCTTGCCACAGTTAACTAGTTAACTTACTGGTGGGATGTGTGTATCCTGGACAGTGTACAATTTCTAAGTTTGGAAACAGATTGGACATCTCAACCCTAATTTCATATTCCCTGTTGATTCATGGGTACTTTTTATCATGCTGAAAGAGATGACATCATTGATAGAAATGTAATCTCTTGCTGAAATAGTGAACTACTGGGTAGTTTGCATAGTGTTCCACAGATGCCAAGCATCCCTATGTTACTCTCAAAATGTAAAATATTCTTCAGTGCCCTGTGGATTCACTGCAGCCACCCAGGGCTCTTCACTGCAGTTTTGGAACCATGGCACTAAGTCCCAGAAACTTTCAGTCTCCTTTGTAAAACAGCAACAATTAATATTGGGTTGATGTTGAAGATCTTTTCACTAACAGGAAAACCTGGGGGAAAACCTGGGGAGAAACCTGGAGAGCATCAAGCTGAGGCTTTCACAAAGTTTATTTATAAAGTAGGTGATCACATTGTTTATTTATCTTCCAGTCATTCTAAAACACTTTTTAACTATTTTTGTTGTTGTTGTTTTGTTTTGAGACAGAAAGTCTCGCTCCATCGCCCAGGCTGGAGTGCAGTGGCGCAATCTCAACTCACTGCAACCCCCACCTCCCAGGTTCAATTGATTCTCCTGCCTCAGCCTCCCAAGTAGCTGGGATTACAGGTGCGCACCACCATGCCCGGCTAATTTTTGTATTTTTAGTAGAGACGGGGTTTTACCATGTTAGCCAGGCTGGTCTTGAACTCCTAACCTCAAGTGATCCACCCGCCTCGGCCTCCCAAAGTGCTGGGATTACAGGCATGAGCCACTGCGCCCGACCTTACTTTTAACTGTTTAATAGTGAAAAGGCTACTACCACGGAGAGTTCCGGGACAACATATATTAACAAGCACTGTCCTGGACACCCAGCTTATCCATGACATCTCTCATAACACTTACTTTCTAAAATCAACTTTTACTAAACAAATGATCACTATGACAATGTAGTGTCTATTATCTCACAATTTGCCAAGGGATCTCATCACATTAAATCACAAAACAATGTTTCTTGGTTGCACTCTTCCTTCTCCTCTCTCTCTTACCCTGTTCCTCCATCTTCCATTAGATCCTGCTTGGACCTTTGCTACCCATCCCCAGCCCAGACTAAATCCCATCGAAACTTATCTGCCACTTTCCTAGTCACCCAGGATTTGATTTCCTGGGTGACAATGCATGAAGTGGCTGGTTTGCAGGTGTGACTAGAAGACAAGAAAGCTAGACATTAACACCATGTCCCAGTCCGTACATGTGTTATCCCATCACTCTCTAACATATATTTTGAGACTTCCTAGATTTGATTTTAACCCAAAGACACAACTTTTGTAAAATTTAAGAAGCTGAGCTATCTCATGATTCAATCCAGTAAGGAGTAGCCAGCCGGTAGCCCAAGAGTCGTTGAAAATAATTTGTCTTGCCTGCAGTGTTTTGAGGAGAATGGGAAAGGTAGCTACATTCAGAACACACAAGAAAGCCTGCTAAAGGCCTCTTTTCCCATCTCTTTTTAGATGTACGATCCTCACACGGCGGCTGCCCAAAATTTCTCCCTCTTCCACTCCAAGCTCCCCAAACCCTTCTCTGAACTCGATCCAGCCCCAAGTTCTCTTTGGTGTCTCTCTCATCCTTAGCTGCTGACTTCTGTTAAATCGGAAGCTCTTCGGTTTTTTTGAATTTAAAAGGCAGCTATGCTAACCACTATACCATCAACGCCTCGGCTCTTTTTTGGATTTGGCACAATAAAGGAACCCAGAAAGAAACTCTCTTTCTTATAAGGGAGGAGGCTTGGCGGAGAAAATAGAGATTGCAAACATTTCTAATTTTGTATTTTTTCTCTTTCGCATTTGAAGCCATCCATCCATCCATCCATCCATCCATCCATCCATCCATCCATCCATCCATCCATCCATCCATCCATCCATCTATCCTATCTATCCATCCATCCAAATTGGCTGTGAAGCTTCCACTTAAATGCAAAGCTCTAAAGAGCAGGGTAAGATCCCTGCCTTGAGAGATAATAATTTAATTGAAGACAAAAATTAAAAATGGAAAAAGTAAGATGTTTGGGAAGTAAAGAATGTCTGCCCCTGGCACATAGTGGGTTCTTCAGAAACGTTTGTTGACTCGCGTGGGAACTAGCATTGACTGAATAATCATCGTTAGTGAGCTCACTAAGCATTTATTTGCCAGTCAGGCTCCATGCAAACAGGTGATGATGAAGGTGGACATTTCCCGGGCTGCAAACTCCTCTCCAGAGGCCAGACTAACGATTCCCGCCCCGTACATCCAATCGTATTGGGCCTACACGGCTCCCCACCTGGGGCCTGGAACTTTTCCGGGAGCAAGGAGACAAATGTGCACAGTCATAGGCGGGGGCGGATCGACGGGAAGGGGCTACCAGGCCTGGGCAAGAGCTCGCCGAGGCGACTCCGCTGCTCCAGATCTCGCGGGGACCAGCCCCAGGAGAACTGAACCAGCATCCCGAGGAGCAGCCATGGGGACCCGGCCCCAGCTCCTGGGCTGTGCCGGCCGGCTGCGCGCGCCGAGAGCGATCTAAGAAGAAGTAAGGCGTGTGTGCAGTGCGCCTAGTGGCAGCGGGGAAGGAGTGAGGAGGAAGAATTCCGACGACACCATTTAACAGGACAAGGAAGAAATGCTGTAAATGATCACCAGGAAAAGACAAACATGACAATTGGACGCAAAGCGCTCAGTGATAGTTTACTCCGGAGACAACCAGAAGCGTGCCGAAATAGCTCAGTTGGGAGAGCGTTAGACTGAAGATCTAAAGGTCCCTGGTTCGATCCCGGGTTTCGGCAGCTACTTTTAAATCCTGACCTCAAGAACTCAAATTTTGTAAGACTCTCCGTCCACGATACCCTGGCCCATTCCTTCAAGTCCAAGCAAAAACTGAGACTTGAAGAGTGAACGAGGAATGAAACAGTCGTTCCCAGCCACCCCCAGGAGCAGGAATCCTGCGCACAACCGCTTCCGGGCCGTTTCCTGGCGGCGCGCGGAGAAGCTTCCGCGCCTGCGCGCCGCGGGGCCTGGGGCCGGGACCCAGAGCCACCCTGGGCGCCCAGAGACGCGAACGACCCAGGCCGCCGTGGCGAGACTGGCCAGGCGCCCCCTGGGTGGCTGGTGTGACAACCGAGGCTCCAATGGGAGGAGGTCTGGTCTGTCCACGGGGCCAGCAGAACACCTTCATCCCAAGTTCATCGCATTCCTTCTAAGTATCTGAATTTGAAGAAAAAGCAAAACTGCTGCGTGGCCAGATGGCCCCCACCTGGCGTTGCCGGTGAACGGAACCCAGTGCTGGTTATTTCTGGTTAGAGGCGCATGGAGGCCCGCCCTGGGGTGGTGCCACCAGGTTACTTGCCCAGCAGTGAAGGATGGCAGCTTTACAGCTCCCCGACGCATCAGACTACAGAACGTTAGCCAGGGTCTGCACCGGTGGTTCTCAAAGTGCGGTCCCCAGGTAGGCAGCATCAGCACCGCCTGAGAACTACTTAGAAATGCACATTCTCGGCCCTGGATAGACAGCTCTGGCGGTGGGGCCCGGCAGCAGGTGTTTAAACAAGCCACGACTCTAGACGTTCCTTTCTATTTCTAAAAGAGCCCTTGCTTTCCCAAGACTGTTGCTGTGAACCAGCTTTTTCCTTTTGCTGTCTTTTGCTGTCTTTTTCACACTTGAAATAGAACTTTGACACGTGCTCGAAATTACTATTTCTGAGATTTTTTGTTCTCACGTGTGGGTGGGCGTGGGTATGCAGGGGCATCAACTTCCTGGCTACCTGTGGGAGCCCACCTCAAGGCCAAACTGGTGTCGTACAGTCAAGAAAATGGAGGCCCAGAAGCCTGATGTTATCTTGTATGACTGGTGGGAACTGAGCCAAGACCCAAGGGGAGAAGTTGCAGGGATGTAGATCTAAATTTTAAAAATAAGAAATATATATTTGTGTCGTTGGAAAATAGAATAGTGAGTTTAGTGAGGTGGCGGGTTGCTGGACAGCAGATGAAGGACAATTGTGAGATGTATGCATTAGGGTCTTGCTTATTTTCTGGTTCTGCTGTTTTGAGGGGGAAGGGAAGCTCACATTTATGAAGTACTGTGTGTTCTCCCTTATTCAGTCATTCTCTAATTGGACGTTAATTCCTAACCTCCCACTAGGAGCCAGCATTATTTGCTCTTCATAACAACCTTATGAAGTACATATTATTATCCCCATTTGACACATAACAGCCTTTCCAGGGTTGCAAGAATTAAACATAAGCTATGTCTGTTAGGCAGCTAACATTGCTACCTCCTAAATGTTACCGTAAGTGAAAAGTTGTTGAGATATATAATTAAGAAAGGTGTGAATAAACATACAGGCACTTGTATGAGGGAAATAAAAGTTTTTATCTGGCTCACCAGAAAAGGCTCTATGGAGCAGTGGGTCCTCACCCAGAGAAGATATATATATGTATATATACATAAAATATATAGTATATATATGTACATATTGTATATATAGTATATATAGTATATACTATATATATTTTATATATATAGAGAGAGTAGTAGTTGTTGTTTTGTTTTATTTATTTATTTATTTATTTTGAGACGGAGTCTCACTCTGACGCCGAGGCTGGAGTGCAGTGGTGTTCCGGGTTCAAGGGAGTCTCCTGCCTCATCCTCCCGAGTTGCTGGAATTACAGGCACCCACCACCACACCCAGCTAATTTCTGTATTTTTAGTAGAGATGGGTTTTCGCTATGTTGGTCAGGCTGGTCTTGAACTTCTGACCTCAAGTAATCCACCTGCCTTGGCCTCCCAAAGTGCTGGAATTACAGGCATGAGCCAGAGTGCCCGGCCAAGAGTAGGGAAAGATTTAACAGGAGTGCCACCAGCTATCACATTTCTAAAGAGTAGGGAAAGGATGCAGGTTCTGGGGTAACAGTGACTTTCATTTCAGACAACCTGACGTCTGAGCACTCTGCCCAAGATAGTGTTAGTGATGGTGAATCTGTTCGGGTCTGCAGCAACCTCAATTCTTGCCTCCTCAGAAGAAAGAATTCGACTGAGGAGCATAAGGCAGAGTGAGAGATGAACGCAAGTTTTACAGTGGGAGTGAAAGTTTTTAAAAAGTTTAGAGGCCGGGCGCGGTGGCTCAAGCCTGTAATCCCAGCACTTTGGGAGGCCGAGACGGGCGGATCACGAGGTCAGAAGATCGAGACCATGCTGGCTAACACGGTGAAACCCCGTCTCTACTAAAAAATACAAAAAATTAGCCGGGCGAGGTGGCGGGCGCCTGTGGTCCCAGCTACTCGGGAGGCTGAGGCGGGAGAATGGCGTGAACCCAGGAGGCGGAGCTTGCAGTGAGCTGAGATCCGGCCACTGCACTCCAGCCTGGGCGACAGAGCGAGACTCCGTCTCAAAAAAAAAAAAAAAAAAAAAAAAAAAAAGTTTAGAGCAGGGTCAGGCATGGTGGCTCATGCCTGTAATCCCAGCACTTTGGGAGGCCGAGGCAGGCGGATCACTTGAGGTCAGGAGTTTGAGACCAGCCTGGCCAACATGGTGAAAACCCCATCTCTACTAAAAACACAAAAACGAGCTGGGCGTGGTGGTGCAAGCCTATAATACCAGCTACTTGGGAGGCTGAGGCAGGAGAATCCATTGAACCCGGGAGGCGGAAGTTGCAGTGAGCTGAGATTATGCCACTGCACTCCAGCCTGGGCGACAGAGTCAGACTCCGTCTCTTTTAAAAAAAAAAAAAAAGTTTAGAAGCAGGAATGAAAGGAAGTAAAGTACACTGGGAAGAGGGCTAAGTGGGCCACTTGAGAGATCAAGAGCCCTGTTTGACCTTTGACATAGGGTTTTATATATTGGCATTTCCGGGGTCTTGCATCTCTTCTTCCCTAATTCTTCCCTTGGGGTGGGCTGTCGCATGCACAGTGGCCTGCTAGTGCATGGGAGGGGGGCATGCAGAGTGTGTTTACTGGCGTTGTACCCATGCTCACTTGAGGCATTCTTCCTTTACCAGCTGAATGTTCCTAGAAGGTCATGTACCAGTTAAAAGCCGCCATTTTGCCTCTTAGTGTGCATGCTTCAGCCTACTCGCCCAACTCCTGAGATCTTACCAGGAAACTGCTGTGACCAGTTTCAGGTTTTTTCTGTTTGGAGCCTGCCTTTCCCTAGTGCTGGCTGCGACCAATTACCATTTTAGAGAAACAGTGTAACAACCACCTGCCCACCACCTGTTGGTCTCCTGACATTCCTTGGTGGGGAGAGGGGCTCTCCTGCCCTGCTGGTGCCTGACTAGCTCCCTGCTGAAACAGTAAGACCAGCTACTGGCTATTGGTGTGGGTGGGGGAAGGATGGAGGCGCACACCTGGTTAGTACCAAAGATAAACCAGACACTAGGTAACGTGGTAAGGACAGATGGTAATCATAATGTACTATTGCAATAGGGAAGAGGGTCCAGCGTGAACTGAACTCAACTTTGATTTGTACAGAGGTGACTGGGCATTTTGAAGGGACAATGAGGAATAAGGGAGAGAAACCAGTGGGACTTCAGCAGAGTCAGGAAGGTGAAAACTGACAAAGGATTGACGCATGTAAATGCTGATTAGGCAGCTGTGTCTGCTAGCTGGCAATGATCAAAGTTTGGATTCTGTCCTTCCAGAGACTGGGAGACACTGCCTCTATCCTTCCTGATGATTACATTGTAAAGGAATGGTTTTTAGGTCCTTGATTGCCTTTGTAGGAGATACACAGCCATCTCAAAGGGACAGAGGAAGGAGTCACAATTGTAAGTCGTTTTTAGTAAGTGCTCTAAGAAAGTGCCAGGAGCCTTTCATCAGATGGTGCATAGAATTTTTTTGGCAGTCTTGGGCTTTCTCAAGCAGGCACTCTGAGGGGGTTGAGGCCTGGTCTCGAAGGGGGCTCAGAGAACCCTGGCTAGCATTTGTCAAGGAGAGAATCCCTGTCATTAGAAGCATGAGGAGGGGAGGGTGAAGTGGGGGAGTTAGGCAGGCCTCTATTTTTTGGTTGAGAAGGCTTTTCAGGACTTGTGGCAGGGAGGAGTGATCGGGAAGCAGGTGGGCAGCATTAAAAAAATACACACACCGGTTATATATATGAAATAAAGGAAGACCACCACATGAGAAAGCAAAGGCTGTTTATTCAGAGCTTGCTATAGCAAGGAAGTCAGCCACCATCACTGGCATTTGGGACAGACTCAAAGGCAGTCAGGGGAGTGGAAGAGCTTTACAGCAGACACAAGGGATGGCTTCAGGTGTACCCCAATTGGAGGGTGTTGGTTTGGGAAGCTGGAGTTGGCTGAGAACCGGCAGCCATGTGATTATTTAAGGAGCCTTTTGTGGTTAGTCCTAAGTTGGAAGTGAGGACAAAAATGAGGAAAGCTGTCAGTTATTGATCAATTCCTGGCCGTTTGGGATTAATTATTACAAAAGTTATTGTTTAGCTTCCCAGATTGTTATTTCCCAGACTTCTTGAAAGTCTGGCTTTAGCAGAGGGGCTTGCTGGACTGTTTATTGTAGATAAGGGGTTGGTTTCCTGGGCAGGTTATGGTCACAGTTCTGTTTTCATGTATGGTCTGACCATGACCCATTTGCATATTCGGTTTTATAATATATATTTTACCTGAAGAGCAAAAGTCTAAAAATGTAATCTGATCATTTTTATCATCTTCTGAAGTGTGATGTGCTCTAATAGATGTCAAACACTGTCACTTCCCAGGAGTGAAGGCTGGGAAAGATTGAACATCAGGTGTCTCCTGGGAACCCAACTGATGCCATGATCACACTTTATAACTTAGGAGGCTATAAAGGGTGAAAGGTGGGAGAATAGGGTCACCCCTTACTTTAGAAAAGAAATGCTTTCAGTGGGAAAGAACACCATCATCATGAAACATTTATAAGCATTAATGCTCAGCCCAGCTATTTTGTCAGCAGAAAGGTTGTGAATGTCTCCTCTTGCTTCAGGCAATTTATCGGGGTGGGAGCAGAAAGGTGTCTTTTCTCAGATTTCCTTGGAAAGCTTTTTAGAAAGAAACCTGGGACATATGCCTTGTCTGGGGAGTTTCTAAGATGACACACAAACGTATTGCTGAGCAAATGTTTATTTCTTAATTGTTTTAGATACTATATTCATTTTAGGTCGGAACTGTGATATAGTGAAGCTGCTATAATTTTTATACATAATAAAACCAGATGAGTATTTAATAATTCATTAAGGCCTTTTGTGTAATCAATGTGTACATACATTAATGCTCATTTCATTAGTCTTGGATCATACTTATCCTCTTTTAAATGGATGGTGGTTTATAGTTTACTTTTGTTATACTATTTGTCATATCTCAGATTTATTTGATGTTGAGTCCTTGGCCAGAAATAAAACTTCTGTGTGGATTTGTTACAGATTCCAGGAATATACAGTTCCTGTACAATCATCCTTCATATGTAATGTCACAATGGATTACATTGTTTAGCTTCCTTTTCTAATGGATTATCTTGGAGGATCGTCTGCAGTCCCTGCTTAGGCGAGGGCCCGCAGACAGCCCTGCAAATGAAGCTGGACAGTCTGAGCAAGGGAAAAGCTCTTCATCTCAGACACCAAATGCACACTTTAGCTCTGTAAATTCTAGTGTTCCTATAATGAGTTGTCTTAAAGCAGGGAGCACAAATATTTTGCTATTCACTACCTAAATATTTCCTACAGTGCATCTTGAGCAAACTCTCTTTCCCCACATAGTTCACTGACTCCCTAGTCCAAAGAATCAAAAATAATGAATAATGACAGTCACCATTTATGGAGTGTTCTCTATGTGCTGGGCATTCTGATCAGCACTTTTCATACACAATCCCATTAAACTTGTCAATAATCCTTTGAGATAGGAGGCATAATTGAATACAAATAAATAGAAAAAAATGCATGCTACTAGGAATGCTGTTGTGAAAAATCAGCATAATTTTGAGATGTACTAAAATGAAACATGAGCTCTAAGTATAAAGTATTAGTTCTTCTTTCATACATTGCATTAATGAGATCCATATAGCGCCCCCCCCCTTTTTTTTTTTTTGAGACAGAGTCTTGCTCTGTCGCCCAGGTCAGAGTGCAGTGGTGTGATCTCGGCTCACTGCAACCTCCGCCTCCCGGGTTAAACCGATTCTCCTGCCTTAGTCTTCTGAGTAGCCGAGATCACAGGTACCTACCACCATGCCTGGCTAATTTTTGTATTTTTAGTAGTGATGGGGTTTCACCATGTTGGTCAGGCTAGTCTCAAACTCCTGACCTCAGGTGATCCACCTGCCTTGGCCTCCCAAAGTACTGGGATTACAGGCATGAGCCACCGCACCTGGCCATTTTGTTCAGTTTTGATTAACTCAGCTTAAAAGGAAAGGGTTAAGAAAGAATAACAACATGATTAGGAGAGACATTCATTTTAAAAAACAACAATAAATGGATATGAACTAGATTTGCCAAGAAAAAAGAAGCTAAGGGTAATTTGATTATTATTTTTTTTTTTTGAATTTTTTTTTTTATTATACTTTAAGTTCTAGGGTACATGTGCACAACGTGCAGGTTTGTTACATATGTATGCATGTGCCATGTTGGTGTGCTGCACCCATTAACTCGTCATTTACATTAGGTTTATCTCCCAATGCTATCCCTGACCGCCCCCCCCCCCACCCCACTCCCCACAATAGGACCCGGTGTGTAATGTTCCCCTCCCTGTGTCCAAGTGATCTCATTGTTCAATTCCCACCTATGAGAACATGCAGTATTTGGTTTTCTGTTCTTGTGGTAGTTTGCTGAGAATGATGGTTACTATTTTCAAATTACTATTTTTTCAGTAGTATATAATTTCTAGGAAGATACCACAAGAAGGAATGCCCTTAGATAAAGGCAGGAGAGAGTTCTGTTAGAGAAAGACAGGAACCATTCGGTCAGGGTAATTAGATCGTTTGACCTAGTTGTGTTACAGGAAAGTATCCATCCAAGATTGGGTGAGCTAGACAACTGCTGTCCAATAGCCATATCTGTGTTCAAACAGGACTGCTAGCCAACTTTTGGCATGTTTGAAAAATCTTCTCAGTTGTTGTTTCTTTGTGCTTGCTGCTGCTGATGGTTCGAGAAGGAATGGGGTGGATTGGCATGAGGTGTGTACAGGGGTAGAGACAACAAGGGTGGTGGCCTCACTGGATGAATTCTATTACCTCCTTATCTCTTAACACTAAGTATGACTAGAAGCAAAACCAGCATCTGTCCCTGTGGCTGTGATGAGTTAGTGTGCACATCATAATCATGTGCCCTAGTCAAGCAAAAACAGAAAGCACTTGGCATCCTGAGATAAACCGAAAGAAACCCCCCAACAGGATCACCCTGTCCGGTTAGAGGCCCCATAATAAATGAAGCCATGAGACTTTGCTGAAAGTTATTTATTCTATGTCAAAGAATTTTTTCCGTGACCGGTTCAAAGCTAATGGATGAAAACGTCCTTTGTAAATAAGCTACTGTGACAAAATTGCTGTTTTCTCACCATGAACAGAGAAATTGTGAACTTGGCAACATTGGTACTCTTGTGAACGTGGGTGTGTTTGGTTTTTTGGGTTTATTTCAGGGTTTTCTGTTTATTTTTGTTTGGTGTTTAAGCTAGACTTTTGAAAGCCTGGACACCCTTGTTTAACTTTCATGCAAGTAAATAACTTTTTGTTTTCCTAAATGCTTTTCACAGAGCTGGTTCCAGAACAAAACATTTGCTTAAAGACAGACTCAGTGTTAGAAAAGTGAAAATCAGAGACCTTTGATTGAGCCTCAGGCAAATGGAAAGGTGGGGAATTGAACCCATGAAGCAGGAGGCAGTATGTGATGATAATTAAGAAAAGAAAATTGCCATTCCATCCTCAGTGGCCTTGTGTGAAGGGAATAGGCATTTGAAGATGGAACGGGCCAGGTGCGGTGGCCCTGTAATCCCTTACACCTGTAATCCCAGCACTTTGGAAGGCCGAGGCGGGCGGATCACTTGAGGTCAGGACTTTGAGACCAGCTTGGCCAACATGGTGAAACCCTGACTCAACTAAAAAAATACAAAAGTTAGCTGGGTGTGGTGGCGCACACATGTAGTCCCAGCTACTTGGGAGGCTGAAGCAGGAGAATTGCTTGAATCCGGGAGGTGGAGGCTACAATGAGCCGATATTGCACCACTGCACTTCAGCCTGGGCAACACAGTGAGACTCTGTCTCAAAAAAAGAGATGGAATGCCCGAGAATTCTTGGTCGGTGTGGAGACATGCTAATGTTTGAAGTGCTTGTATAGTAACACAGACATTTAAATGATGTGTCCTGGTAAAGGGGAAGCATACATGCTGCCAGTCTGTTTCATGTCAGTTTCATGATTACCTGGAGGGAAATTTGATAGGCAAGTAGACTCCATAAAATTACCTAGGAAACGGGTATTGAGGTACTATATACATTTACCTGTATGAAGGCAAATGATGGGACTGATGTTTTCCTAAAATCCATGGTCCTGCTTCTGGAGTCCCTTCCATGACCCCTGTGCGTAGCCAGTGCAGTGCCCCTTCCCTCCACGTTTGTGTGGTTCTCTTTGAATTAAAAACATTTTTTTATGGATACATAATAGTCATACGTATTTATCGGATACATGTGATGTTTTGATACAAACGTACAAAGTGTAATGATCAAATCAGGGTAGTTGGGATATCCATCACCTCAAACATGTATCATTTCTTTGTGTTGGGAACATTCCAAATCCACTCCTCTAATTGCTTCAAAATATATTAGGTTGGTGCAGAAGTAATCGCGGTTTTAAAATTGCAAAAACCACAATTACTTTTGCACCAACCTATACAATAAATTATTAACTATAGTCACCTTATAATGCTACCAAACACTAGATCTTTTTTTTTTTCTTTTTTTTGACACAGAGTTTCCCTCCTGTCACCCAGGCTGGAGTGCAATGGCATGATCTTGGCTCACTGCAACCTCTGCCCCTTGGGTTCAAGTGATTCTCCTGCCTCAGTCTCCCGAGTAGCTGGGATTACAGGTGCCCACTGCCACGTCCAGCTAATTTTTGTATTTTTAGTAGAGGTGTGGTTTCAGCATGTTGGTCAGCTGGTCTCGAACTCCTGACCTCAGGTGATCCACCTGCTGCGGCCTCCCAAAGTGCTGGAATTACAGGCGTGAGCCACTGCATCCGGCCTGAACACTAGATCTTATTCCTACTATCTAACTGTATTTTTGTGCCCATTAGACAACACCTCTTTATCTCCACCTCCCTGCTACTCTTCTGAGCCTTAGGAAACCGTCAATCTACTCTCTATCTCCATGGAATCAATTTTTTAGCTCCCACATATGAGTACAAATATGGGTTCTTTGTCTTTCTGTGCCTGTGATATTTCACTTAACATAATGTCCTGCAGTTCCACCCACGTTGTTGCAAATGACAGGATCTCATCCTTTTTATGGCTGAAGAGTGTGTAAGTACCACATTTACTTTATCTATTCATCTGTTGATGGACTCTTACATTGAGTCTATATTTTAGCTATTGTGAATAATGCTGCAATAAGCCTGGGAGTGCAGACATCTATTAGATATACTGATTTCCATTCTTTTGGATATTTATCTAGCAGTGGGATTGCGGGACCATATGACATTCCATTTTTTTTGTTTTGTTTTTTGAGGACCCTTCATAGCGTCCTCCACAATGGTTGTATCAATTTACATTCCCACCAACAGTGTACGAGGGTTCTCCTTTCTCCACATCCTCACCAGCATCTGTCTTTTTGATAAAATACATTTTAACTGGGGTAAGATCATATCTCATTGGGTTTTGATTTGCATTTCTTGGATGATTAGTGATGTTGAGCTTTTTTTCATGTACCTGTTGGCCATGCATTTGTCTTTTTTTGAGAAATGTCTATTCACATCTTTTGCCCATATTAAAATCAGATTATGTGCTTTTTTGCTATTGAGTTCTTTGAGTTGCTTACATGTTTTAGCTCTCTTTGAAATTTGATCCTCCCACAGTCTTTCTCATCTTTACAAAGCATCTGTAATTATTGATTCTACTTTTCAGGTGGTGTCTTAAATGGCCCAAGGAATACGTCTTTCTAAAACTTGGACAATGTGAACAAAGGCTTTTTCTCTTTCTGCAACCCTTAGTGCCCAGAGCAGAGCATCTATTCCACAATTTGTCCCTTCTTTCTTTCTTCTCATCCTATCTTCTTTTTCAATCTCTTTCTTCCACCTCAGAGAATCTGTTCTTACATTTTAAAGCTGGAAATTTGAAACAATGTTTTATATTAAATAATTTTTTTTTAGAATTGATAATTGAGGTACATGGTGGAAAATTCAATCTGAAAAGGAAGTATACAATGAAAAACAGTCTTTCCTTTAGCTCTGAGTCTAAGTTCCCCTCTGCAGAGGCAAACGTTGTCACTGGCTTTTAGTATATTTGTTCATAAGTTATTGTTGTATGTCTATGCACACATTTATATATATATATATGTGATACATATCCCATATATATGTGATATATATACATATATATCACATTTAAAACAAACAGTGTCATTATTATGCACACCATTGTAAAGCTTTTATCTAAAGATGCACATTACTTCTCCTTTTAATGCTGCCAACACCATACTTTTCCTTTCTCCTTTTTTTTTTTTCTCACCGATTCTAAACCTGAACTGAGCTTTTAAACCATATTTTGTATTCAGAGGCAGTCTCACCCAATAGCAATCATGTTTATGTTCCCTAATTGATTCAAATTCTAAAGATAATATTGGAAAGTAATTTAATATTAAATCCATAAATTATATCTCTATTTGAATAGTCTGATCTCTTATCCCAGGAACAATTATTTTATAATAATTATTTTACGAACAATAATTTTGTTATTTGTAAAATAAATAAAACCAGAAAAATTTGGTTTTATTTCTTTTACAAAAGGAAGAGCTGATTTGTTGTGCAAGTTTAGCTTTGAGTATGCAGGAATGAAATCCAGGTGTACACAGAAGAAATATTCCTCTTTTAAGCATTTTCTAATAATAGGTTGGTAAATTGCTCATAGAAAAATGCACTCAGATGCCTGTTTATTTCATATCTTATTCCTCTAGCATCACCTTAATTCATACTCATCTTTCAAGTTCTCTCGGGTTTTGAGTCTTCTTGAAAAGTTTTCCATGGTTTAAACTAATATCCAGCTCTTTCCACTCTGACCATCCTGAGAGCTTGCAGTCTGCTATGCTCTGGGCATGTGATCCTGTCCCAGCTTTCATTCTCTGTGTTGAATGTGTGTGTTCTTCCTCATGGCAAAATTCTACTGCCCCTCAAAAGTTGGGTTTGATTTCAGGAAGAAGAATTTTCATGTTCTAGTAAAAAAGCGGGGGGCTAAGAATTTTGTAAAAGGTCATAAAAGTCTATTGGAGTTCTTTGGAAATGCAGGTGTTAATGTGTCACCTGGTGGTGGTCGGGACTGAAAGAGGTTGTGTGACCTGGAGTAGCTGGAGGGGTGTGGGCTGATAACCCCTAGAGGCTAAAGTAGTGCCGGGCTCTCAGAACGAAAGGAAAAGGGCAAGGACAACAGGGAGAGCCAAACTTCGTGGGTAGAAGCAGACAAATCCTGAGAGAGAGAGAAGCAGCTGAGTAGCTCAGACAGTTGATCTAACATGTTAGGATGGGGAAGCTTCTGAAAATGATCTTCATCCCAGGCAAAGAGAGAAACTGCAACAAGAGAGCCTGAATGCCACTTCATTCTTTTTCAGTCTGAGTTCTCAGTTGCACTTGTGATGGGCAGTGGACAGCCCATAACCTGAACGAACCTAAAAATCCAAGTTCAGGGCTCATTACAATGGTCTATGAACTCAAGGGTCTATACCCTTGAATAGACCTTCAAGGGTCTATACCCTTGAACTCTTATACCTTGAATAGACCTTCAAGGGTCTATACCCTTGAACTCTTATATTGTAGCAAAGACGGATAATGCACCAAATCCATTTGCTTTTTTCACTACAACAGATGAAGAGGAGGAAATGTGGTATAGCAGGAGGCAGGGGAGAAGGCTAATACCAAGGTATTGGGGCTACGTGTATACATACGGCTTGGCGGATAGCGGTGGTGGGAAGCACAGCCCCTGGAGGCAGGCTGCCTGGGCCAGAGCTCCAGGCTCACCCCCTGCCTGTGTAATATCCAGAAGTTCCATAACTCTTCTTGGTTTCAGTCTCCCTGTCTGTAAAATGGAGAAAAATAAAAATCCTTATTTTATCGGGCTAGTGTGAGAATTAAATGAGATAATCCATGAAGAGTGCTTGGCATGTAGTCAGGCGGGTCCTGCGGGCTCAGTAAGCACTCTCTACCAGCTCCTCCCTTCTTTCAGGAGTCACTTTCAGCATCATCTCATCTTGGCTGCCCAAGAAAACTTAGCTGTTGCTTCCATCCTGTACTCCCTATACCCTATCCACACAATAATCTGGATATCATTTTATGGTTGTATATTTTATTGGTCTGATTTTCTGACTGGCTGCTATTATCTCCTTAAGGTGAGGATTCACCTGACTAGCAGAAAACTCAGTAGGTGCTCAATGCATTTTTGTTGAATGAATAATAGTACATCTCCTCTTTTTTCATCCTGCCAGTGGTGGCCCACCACTGCATCATAATGGCTGTACTTGTTTTTATTATATTTCCTAACATGAGAATCAACTCTTCTGAGAGCCTACACTGAGGTTCTTATTCCTTTTCCACATCTTATATCACCTAGCCCTGTGCCAGAAACATTTTAGGTTCTCAAGAATTGCTTGTTAACATCTATTGACTTAACAGTAAGCAACTATTTCAGGACTAAAAGGGTTGTATGGTTAATTTAAGATTATGGATGATTTTCAGTGTTTTCTTTTTTATTTATCTGCATTTTTTTCTCAATTGCATAATTTGTAGAAAACAATAAAAAAGGCTCTACATCTTCTTCAACATGGCAGCACAGGAGAGCAGGAAGGTATAACTCTTTGTTAGTGCTTCAAAAGGATCATGGGATTGTCTTAGTCTAACAGAGACAGACTAGTTGAGGCAGTTTAGGAACAGCCATCTGCCAGGACACTAACTCGGGTTAATTTAGGTTGTAATCCCATGAACCAGGATCATAGTCACACATTACGTGGCTGACATTAAAAAAATATCTTAGCAACAACAACATTCTCCCCATCTTTCAAGTTACTAGATGTTCTGACTGCTATTTTTAAACGGAAGGTTTAAAGAACTTTCTAGAGAAATGGGATTTGGAAAACCTTCCAGCAGTAACTGAGAGATTGAACTAAAGATTTTGTGTTCAGAGAAATATAAAGAAACTAACAGTCTAGCAGAAATAGAGATATGTCCTAATAATGGAAACATTTTACTTGATCCGCCAATTACCAATTCAGTTATTCTTACAGGGTTACCAGGTATGTTAGCTTGTTTTTGTGTTGCTATAAAGGAACACCTGACACTGGGAAATTTATAAAGAAAAGAGATTTATTTGGCTCATGGTTCTGCAGGCTGTATAAACATGGCACCCACAGCTGTTCAGCTTCTGGTGAAGTGTCAGGAAGCTTTTTTTTTTTTTTTTTTTAGATGGAGTCTCGCTCTGTTGCCCAGGTTGGAGTGCAGTGGTGCAATCTTGGCTCACTGCAACCTCTGACTCCTGGGTTCAAGCAATTCTCCTGCCTCAGGCTCCCAAGTAGCTGGGATTATAAGCTCCCACCACTACACCTCTGCTAATTTTTGTATTTTTAGTAGAGAAGGGGTTTCACGATCTTGGCCAGGCTGGTCTCGAACGCCTGACCTCAGGTGATCCACCCATCTTGGCCTCCCAAAGTTCTGGGATTACAAGCGTGAGTCACCACACCCAGCCACGAAGCTTTTATTCATGGCAGAGGGTGACACAGAGGCAGATGTATCACATAGTGGGAGAGGGAGCAAGAGAGAGGAGGAGGTACCAGACCCTTTTTAACAACCAGCTCCCGCATGAACTCATAGAATGAGGATTAACTTATGACCATGGGGAGGGCACCAACCCATTCATGAGGGATCCACCCCAAGACACAAACACCTCCCAGCAGGCCCCACCTCCAACACTGGGAATCACATTTAAACATGAGATTTGGAGGGAACAAACATCCAAACTACATCACTGGATTACACTGGGTTGGTCTTTAGCAGGGATGTTTGGGAAGTCCCCTTTGAAGAGCAGCTTCTTGGAGGCATCACTGGCCCTGGCTGCTCCCAGAACATTACTCTGTCCAATGTCAATGTTAAATCATCACATGGCATCCTTGTGATCAGGGCCCATGATTGGTACATGGCATCCTTGAGGGTCGGACCTTTCAACCCTGGGTCCTAGACTGTATCGACCATTGGCTCCTGGTTGCAGCCACATTTCTGAACACATCCTTTTGTCTCCTGGGCCTTAAATAAATGGCTAAATATTTCTAAATCTGGAAAGATTTTGTGTCATTTACTGGCTTCTGAGCTAGTTCTTGAGATCATTTGGAAGCACAAGCAATCTTTTCTGTGGTGTTAGGAGTTAGGCTATTTCCTGCAAACATCTCTTTAAGATGCCTGATGAGGAGCTAGATTGACTTTAGTTAACCATGGAGCCTCTGTGAGTGGCAGGAGGCATTCTTCCTGGAAGAGGGCAACCTAGGAGGGGCTACACCATTTACAAGCACCAATATGTTAATAGTGTTTGTTTGCAATTCACTGTGCCCTACCAACCTGAGGATATAGATGAAATCACAGTACTGGCCATAGCTCAGAATTTTCTGGCTTTTGCTCCAACTATTTATTGAGGACCTCTGCAACTAGAAAGATTCCCATTTGCACCTGCCCAGGAATGTTGCATGTATTTTCACAAATAAATCTCAGATTGCTAGCATCACAATTGGACTTCTGGTCTACCAGCTTCCCTCATTTCTTGCTTGGCCTTATGGGTTCTGCCCATGAGGTAGTTCCAGGCACTATCTACATTAATGCCTACAGGGGTGCTGAGTGTTGTGCTCTGCATATCTGCATAGGAGAGCTGCTGGTAGCTCTTGCAGCATCCTTATCTGACAGATTTGTATGAAAACTATCCTTCAGTTTCTGGCAGAGCCTCATTCCATTGGGCTGGATGGAGTGACAGACATTATTTCCATGTCATTTCTCCATATTATTGCCCTGATACTTATAGCAATAATGCTTCCTCCTTATTTAGCTAAAGGCCTTTGCAATTCAACTCATGCAGGTGACTAGTCTTGAACCTCTTCCATCATTTAGTCCAACATGCCATATACCCTGAAACTGTGATACATACAACTGAGGACATGTGGACATATGAAATAGTCTGCATGAAAACAGGTATATAGTATATGTTCTAAATTATATATATTAACAAACTGAAAACACATTTCTTAAGTAAGGCCAGATGTTTGAACATTCTGGGCAGCCTAATCAAGTGGGCTGCAGTACCTTCAAAGTGATGTTTGCAGAATATTTACTCAACATTTATTTGGGCCAGGTGCAGTGGCACTTGCCTGTAATCCCAGCTATTTGGGAGACTGAAGTGGGAGGACCACTTGAACCTAGGGGCTTGAGACCAGCCTGGGCCACATAGCAAGACCTTGTCTCTAAAACAAACCAACCACATTTGTTTGGATGGCATTGGAGAAAGATGAATGTTACAGCTAATAGCATCTCTCACGTGTGATGTTGGTGAAATTATCTTTTGCCTTCAAATTTTCCTCCTGCATTCAAACAACAGTGTTTAAGTTAGCTAGACTCACCCTCCCTAGCAGGTGCTTTAGCAACTTTCAGATGTTGCTTCAGATTGTTCTTTGAAGAGCTCGCTCCCTGCCCAGAGCAGCTGATGGCAGTAGAGCAGAAACTGGATTAGCCTGTGCTTTCCATTTTTTCTTTCAAACAAACCGACTTAAGATCAGGGTCCACTGAAAGCCCATGGCCACTCTCTAGTATCCCAGCAGGCTTCTGCTCCCAGTAGTTGACTTGTATACTTGGCCAAAAACTGCTCTTGTTCCCACATCTGTTTGTGCCAGTTGTACTTATTACTATATAAGTGTGAAAAGCAAAAGACAAATAAATAATTGGTGGTCTAAGAAAATTAAGTTGAATGCCTTGGAAAAACTTAATAAAATGAAATCATCAGCTCAAACACATCATTTAGCTGTAATGAGGGCTCAACCCCCTGACTCATTGTATGTTCCATTCAAGTTGACCTGAAAATGTAGCAGTTCTCCCTTTGAGGAGACATCAGGGTTTGATTTCAAGGGAAATTTACTTGATTACTTTGTCTTTTTAAAATAAGAGAGAGATCTGGACACAATGGGGTGACTAATAGAGATAAATTAATAGGTTATTTAATTTATTATATAAATTTATATTTTATATATAATTATATATCTATGAATAATATATATATGGGAAAAATTGCGAATGTAGACAGAGGCTACAGCCAACTTATTTTGTAACAATTGTTTTGATCTTGTTCCATTGGAAATCATGGAGGATGCATCACAGGTGTAGTAAATGTGACACCTTTGATCAGTCAACCTACACTCAAAGTGTACATACATGAAAAGATGTGGGCTCTTTTTTGGTTCCATATGAACTTTAAAGTTTTTTTCTTCAATTCTGTGAAGAAAGTCCATGGTAGCTTGATGGGGATACCATTGAATCTATAAATTACCCTGGGCAGTATGGCCATTTTCACAATATTGATTCTTCCTATCCATGAGCATGGAATATTCTTCCATTTGTTTGTGTCCTCTTTTATTTCGTTGAGCAGTGGTTTGTAGTTCTCCTTGAAGAGGTCCTTAACATCCCTTGTAAGTTGGATTCCTAGGTATTTTATTCTCTTTGTAGTAATTATGAATGGGAGATCACTCATGACTTGGCTCTCTGTTTGACTATTATTGGTGTATAGGAATGCTTGTGATTTTTGCACATTGATTTTGTATCTTGAGACTTTGCTGAAGTTGCTTATCAGCTTAAGGAGATTTTGGGCTGAGACAATGGGGTTTTCTAAATATACAATCATGTCATCTGCAAACAGAGACAGTTTAACTTCCTGTTTTCCTAATTGAATACCCTTTATTTATTTCTCTTGCCTGATAGCCCTAGCCAGAACTTCCAACCCTATGTTGAATAGGAGTGGTGAGAGAGGGCATCCTTGTGTTGTGCCAGTTTTCAAAGGGAATGCTTCCAGTTTTTACCCATTCTGTATGATATTGGCTGTAGGTTTGTCATAAATAGCTCCATCAATACCTAGTTTATTGAGAGTTTTTAGCATGAAGGCCTGCTGAATTTTGTTGAAGGCCTTTTCTGCATCTATTGAGATAATCATGTGGTTTTTGTCGTTGGTTCTGTTTATGTGATGGATTACGTTTATTGATTTGCATATGTTGAACCAGACTTGCATCCCAGGGATGAAGCCAACTTGATCGTGGTGGATAAGCTTTTTGATGTGCTGCTGGATTCGGTTTGCCAGTATTTTATTGAGGATTTTTGCATAAATGTTCCTCACGGATATTGGCCTGAAATTCTCTTTTTTTTTTGTGGTGTCTTACCAGTCTTTGGTATCAAATGGAACCAAAATGAGTTAGGGAGGATTCCCTCTTTTTTTATTGATT
Organism: Theropithecus gelada; assembly: GCF_003255815.1. Taxonomy (NCBI): domain Eukaryota; kingdom Metazoa; phylum Chordata; class Mammalia; order Primates; family Cercopithecidae; genus Theropithecus; species Theropithecus gelada. The sequence goes on along the minus strand of NC_037685.1, from coordinate 33,733,093 downwards.
AGAATAGTTTCAGAAGGAATGGTACCAGCTCCTCTTTGTACCTCTGGTAGAATTCGGCTGTGAATCCATCTGGTCCTGGACTTTTTTTGGTTGGTAGTCTATTAATTATTGCCTCCATTTCAGAACCTGTTATTGGTCTATTCAGAGATTCAGCTTCTTCCTGGTTTAGTCTTGGGAGGCTGTATGTGTCTAGGAATTTATCCATTTCTTCTAGATTTTCCAGTTTATTTGTGTAGAGATGTTTATAGTATTCTCTGATGGTAGTTTGTATTTCTGTGGTGATATCCCCTTTATCATTTTTATTGCATCTACTTGATTCTTCTCTCTTTTCTTCTTTATTAATCTTGCTAGCAGTCTATCACTTTTGTTGATCTCTTCAAAAAACCAGCTCCTGGATTCATTGATTTTTTGAAGGTTTTTTTGTGTCTCTATCTCCTTCAGTTCTGCTCTGATCTTAGTTATTTCTTGCCTTCTGCTAGCTTTTGACTTTGTTTGCTCTTGCTTCTCTAGTTCTTTTAATTGTGATGTTAGGGTGTTGATTTTAGATCTTTCCTGCTTTCTCTTGTGGGCATTTAGTGCTATAAATTTTCCCCTACACACTGCTTTAAATGTGTCTCAGAGATTCTAGTATGTTGTGTCTTTGTTCTCATTGGTTTCAAAGAACATCTTTATTTCTGCCTTCATTTTTTTTATTTACCCAGTAGTCATTCAGAAGTAGGTTGTTCAGTTTTCATGCAGTTGTGCAGTTTTGAGTGAGTTTATTAATCCTGAGTTCTAATTTGATTACCCTGTGGTCTAAGAGACAGTTTGTTGTGATTTCTGTTCTTTTACATTTGCTGAGGAGTGTTTTACTACCAATTATGTGGTCAATTTTAGAATAAGTGCAATGTGGTGCTGCGAAGAATGTATATTCCGTTGATTTGGGGTGTAGAGTTCCGCAGATGTCTATTAGGTCCACTTGGTCCAGAGCTGAGTTCAAGTCCTGGATATCCTTGTTAACATTCTGTCTCATTGATCCGTCTAATATTGACAGTGGGGTGTTAAAGTCTCCTATTATTATTGTATGGGAGTCTAAGTCTCTTTGTAGGTCTCTAAGGACTTGCTTTATGAATCTGGGTGCTCCTGTATTGGGTGCATATATATTTAGGATAGTTAGCTCTTCTTGGTGAATTGATCCCTTTGCCATTATGTAGTGGCCTTCTTTGTCTCTTTTGATGTTTGTTAGTTTAAAGTCTGTTTTATCAGAGACTAGGATTGCAAACCCTGCTTTTTCTTGCTTTCCATTTGCTTGGTAGATCTTCCTCCATCCCTTTATTTTGAGCCTATGGGTATCTCTGCATGTGAGATGGGTGTCCTGAATACAGCACACTGATGGGTCTTGACTCTTTATCCAATTTGCCAGTCTGTGTCTTTTAATTGGAGCATTTAGCCCCTTTACATTTAAGGTTAACATTGTTATGTGTAAATTTGATCCTGTTATTATGATGATAGCTGTTATTTTGCCCATTAATTGATGCGGTTTCTTCATAGTGTTGATAGTCTTTACAATTTGCCCTGTTTTTGCAGTGGCTGGTACTCGTTGTTCCTTTCCATGTTTAATGCTTCCTTCAGGAGCTCTTGTAAGGCAGGTCTGGTGGTGACAAAATCTCTCAGCATTTGCTTATTTGTAAAGGATTTTATTTCTCCTTCACTTGTGAAGCTTAGTTTGGCTGGATATGAGATTCTGGGTTGAAATTTGTTTTCTTTAAGAATGTTGAATATTGGCCCCCACTCTCTTCTGGCTTGTAGGGTTTCTGCTGAGAGATCCACTGTTAGTCTGATGGGCTTCTCTTTGTGGGTAACCTGACCTTTCTCTCTGGCTGCCCTTAACATTTTTTCCTTCATGTCAACCTTGGTGAATCTGACAATTATGTGTCTTGGGGTTGCTCTTCTCAAGGAGTATCTTTGTGGTGTTCTCTTTATTTCCTGAATTTGAATGTTGGCCTGCTTTGCTAGGTTAGGGAAGTTCTCCTGGATAATATCCTGAAGAGTGTTTTCCAGCTTGGTTCCATTCTCCCTGTCACTTTCAGGTACACCAGTCACCAGTCAAATGTAGATTTGGTCTTTTCACATAGTCCCATATTTCTTGGAGGCTTTGTTTGTTTCTTTTCACTCTTTTTTCTCTAATCTTGTCTTCTCACTTGATTTCATTAATTTGATCTTCAATCACTGATATCCTTTCTTCCACTTGATTGAATCGGCTACTCAAGCTTGTGCATGCATCGTGAACTTCTTGTGCCATGGTTTTCAGCTTCATCATGTCATTTTTGGTTTTCTCTACACTGTTTATTCTAGTTAGCCATTCATCTAACCCTTTTTCAAGGTTTTTAGCTTCTTTGTGGTGGGTTAGAACATGCTCCCTTAGCTCGGAGAAGTTTGTTATTACCGACCTTCTGAAGCCTACTTCTGTCACCTTGTCAAATTCATGCTTTGTCCAGTTTTGTTTCCTTGCTGGCAAGGAGCTGTGATCCTTTGGAGGAGAAGAGCGCTCTGTTTTTTGGAATTTTCAGCTTTTCTGCTCTGGTTTCTCCCCATCTTTGTGGTTTTATCTACCTTTGGTCTTTGATGTTGGTGACCTACAGATGGGGTTTTGTTGTGGATGTCCTTTTTGTTGATGTTGATGCTATTCCTTTCTGTTTGTTAGTTTTCCTTCTAACAGTCAGACCCATAAGCTGCAGGTCTGTTGGAGTTTGCTGGAGATCCACTCCAGACTCTGTTTGCCTGGGTATCACCAGCGGAGGCTGCAGAACAGCAAATATTGCTGCCTGATCCTTCCTCTGGAAGCTTTGTCCCAGAGGGACACCCACCTGCTTGAGGTGTATTTCGGCCCCTACTGGGAGGTGTTTACCAATCAGGTTACAGAGGGGTCAGGGACCTGCTTGAGGAGCCAGTCTTTCTGTTCCTGGAGCTCGAACACTGTGCTGAGAGAACCACTGCTGTCTTCAGAGCTGTGAGACAGAGACATTTAAATCTGCAGAAGCTGTTTGCTGCCTTTTGTTCTACTATGCCCTCCCGGCAGAGGTGGAATCCATAGAGGCAGTAGGCCTTGCTGAGCTGCAGTGGGCTCCACCCAGTTCGTGCTTCCTGGCCTCTTTGTTTACACTGTGAGCTACTCAAGCCTCAGCAATGGCAGATGCCCCTCCCCCAGTCAAGCTGCAGTGTTGCAGGTGGATCTCAGACTGCTGTGCTAGCAGTGGGCAAGGCTCCATGGGCGTGGCACCCACTGAGCCAGGCACAGGAGGGTATCTTCTGGTCTGCGGGTTGCTAAGACTGTGGGAAAAGCGCAGTATTTGGTCAGAAGTGTACTGTTTCTCCAAGTACAGTCTCTCATGGCTTCCCTTGGCTAGGAAAGGGAAATCACCTGCCCCTTGTGCTTCCTGGGTGAGGCGATGCCCTGCCCTGCTTCAGCTTGCCCTCCGTGGGCTGCAGCCACTGTCCAACCAGTCCCAATGAGATGGACCAGGTACCTCAGTTGGAAATGCAGAAATCACCCATTTTTTTGCATCAGTCTTACTGGGAGCTGCAGACTGGAGCTGTTCCTATTTGGCCATCTTGGAAGTGCCCCTAATTATTTATTTTTAAGACTAGGTCTTGCTCTGTTACCTGGGCCAGTGTGCAGTGGTGCAATCATAGCTCACTGCAGCCTTGAACTCCTAGCCTCAAGCAATCCTCCCACCTCAGCCTCCTGAGTAACTACACGTGCATGCCACTGTGCCCAGCTAATTTTTTAATGTTTTGTTGAGAAAAGGGTCTTGTTGTGTTGCCCAGGCTGGTCTTGAACTCCATACTCAAGCGATCCTCTCACCTTGGCCACGGAATTGCCTTTTAATATCTCAGAATATCTGTGTTACTCAAATACAGTTTGGGAAATTCTTTTTTTTTTTTTTTTTGAGATGGAGTCTCGCTCTGTCACCCAGGCTGGAGTGCAGTGGCGTGATCTCAGCTCACTGCAAGCTCCGCCTCCCGGGTTCACGCCATTCTCCTGCCTCAGCCTCTGGAGTAGCTGGGACTACAGGCGCCCGCCACCACGCCCGGCTAATTTCTTTTTGTATTTTTAGTAGAGATGGGGTTTCACCGTGTTAACCAGGATGGTCTCGATCTCCTGACCTCGTGATCCACCTGCCTTGGCCTCCCAAAGTGCTGGGATTACAGGCTTGAGCCACCGCGCCCAGCCGGGAAATTCTTTGTGCTGGCTTTTTAATGTCTTTAATCTGGTTCTCAATTGCTCGAAGACAGGAGTTGTGCATTATTCATCACTGCAGCTCCAGGGCATCCCACAGGGCCTGACTCCAGTACTGACTCAGTAGATGTGTGTTAACCAAATGAGTGGGCATACAGTAAGTGCTGATTTGGCTGTTGCCATGATAGCACTCATAGTTGGGACCCAGGAGCCATATGCCCCATAGTTCTGTCAGCTTGCTGTAGATAATCATGCCCCATAAGTCAAAAGCCCTAAAGACAGCACATGTGGCCAGAATTCAGTGTCTTCATCAAATTGGACTTTGAATGAAGTAGTGCTGACCAATTTGTAGCTATAATCATCATGGCCTTTGGGCTCAGATGAAGAGCAGTTTACAGAAGCAACACGTTTATGCAGCCAAACCAAACATTTGTGTGGTCAACTAGCAGAAGCAAACTCCTAGTAGAAAGATTCATGGCACCACCGTGCCTGGCTAATTTTTTACTTTTTGTAGAGACAGAGTCTCACTATGTTGCCCAGGCTGGTATTAAACTACTGGACTAAAGCAATCTTCCCCTTCCTACCTTGGCCTCCCAAAGGGCTGGGATTATAGGCATCAGCCACCATGCACAGCTGAGAAAATTTATTAAAAGAAAAATCTTTTCAGTAATCTTAGCTGTGCAGAGGCCTCAAGTGTTACGTTTAATATGACACAATCCACTGAGGCACAAACTCCTGCAAAGGCAAAGGGAGCACCCCCCCAGCCTGTGATAAGACTGCAGTGAAGGAGACAGGGTGTCTCTGTGATGTGAGGGAAAGAAGAAAGATGGGAAGTAATTCCTACACCAAGGGATGGAGACTGTATTTGTTTGCCAGGGCTGCCATAACAAAGTGCCACAAACCGAGTGACCTAAACATCAGAAATGTATCACCTTGGCCAGGCGCGGTGCCTCAGGCCTGTAATTCCAGCACGTTGGGAGGCTGAGGCAGGCAGATCACCTGAGGTCAGGAGTTTGAAACCAGCCTGACCAACATGGTGAAACCCATCTCTACTAAAAACAAAAAAACTTAGTCAGGCATGGTGGTGCGTGCCTGTAATCCCAGCTACTCGGGAGGCTGAAGCAGAAGAATCACTTGAACCCAGGAGATAGAAGTTGCAGTGAGCCGAGACTACGCCATTGTACTCTAGCTTGGGCAACAAGAGGGAAACTCCATCTCAAAACAAACAAACAAACAAACAAAAACCAGAAAAGAAATGTATCACCTCACAGTGCTGGAGGCTCAAAGTCTAAGACCAAGATCTCAGGGGCTGGTTTCTTCTCAGGGATGTCAGGAAGAATCTGTTCCCTATCTTTTGCTAGTTTCCCGGCAAGCTTTGGTGTTTCTTGGCGTGTAGACGCATTACCTGATTGGTCTTCATCTTCACATGGTATTCTCTCTTTGTTCATATCTGTATCCAAATTTCCCCTTTGATTAATAGAATGGGTACTGATCATATTGGATTAGGGCCCACCCTCGTGACCTCATCTTAACTGGTTACATTTGAAACCCTATATCTAAGGAGGGTCACATTCTTAGGTACTGGGACTCAGGACTTCAACATCTGAAATTTGGGGGCATGAGGGCACACTTCAACCCACAACAAAACCCTGCTGGGGTTCTTCAGAAACAACCCCTAAGGTTGAACCAAGAAAAGACCCTATTAATTCTGGGGGAAGACAGCAAGCCCCTCTGCACATGAGTGCAAAATGCAACAAAATCTCTCTTTTCATGGAAGGAGAATCACAAAGCAGCCAGCACCCGATCACTGGCTCTGCTCACGCTTTCCCGCCTCCTCGCACAGGACTCTGAGCCCGCCTATCTAAAGGGTCTCCAGGCCATGGCAGAGGGGATTACCACCAGGGAGGGTCTGGGCTGGCCCAGCATGGCTATAAGCAGGCAGCCTGTGGTGATGGTCATAGGCTGTCCTGGGTCCAGGATGCCCTGTAGTCACATGCAGGGCATCTTGAGCAGACATAAGGTGGTAACCACAGCCTGCTCCCTGGCATCCTTGTCAGTGCTGCTTTTCATTCTTCAGCCATTCTGAAGGTGCCACAGCCCACTGAGTTTCCTGCACCTGTCAGGAGCTTGTTTTGGCTTTACCACAGCTTCTGAGAGAAGTGGAGCTACCTAGAATGTATTGTTATATTCTACGCCCCAGTCATAGATGGGCTTGAGTTGCAACCACAGCTTTTTTCGGGATGAAACAGTCTGGATGGAGATCATTTTGTCCTGATATGAAAAGGGAGGTATTAGCTCATTTTACTGAATTCAAGTTCACAGATGAACTGCAAATCCCGTTTTTCTTCTTCCTCTCCCAAAGTAGTTTCCAGATGTCATATATACGTTTGCACTTAACTGGGTGCATGCATGGTTATTGTTAGCAAATTACTTAGATTTGGGCTTGGGGGAAATGCAAAATGGTAAAAAAAAATAAATAAAAATAAAAATGGAGTCCTCAGAATTTTGGGTCATTTCTTTCCAGTCCAGGGAGCAGGGAAATTTAAGCACGCTATTGTATACATTTTAAGAAAGGTGTTGGGGGCTTACCTGGGGGTGTAAATACAGGACAAGAGTCTCATTTCTCCCCCATTAGGACAGGGCAAGAGTGTCTCTGATCAGAATGGTGCTGCTTAGGAATGGCGTAGTTGTGAAACCTTGAGTAGAGATTTAGCCAGGGAGATATGAAGTCAGAACACTGTTCCACAGTGAGCAGGTCTGTGCAAACCTATCCCAAAGTCTGAGGAAGCTGAGAGGCCAAAGAAAGAGATTGTTTCTTAGACAGAAACATTGAATAGGGACTTATGTTCAGAGGCCACGTCTGTGACTCAGGTAACCGCAAGACTAGATGGTGGATAGCAGTACTACTACCCCCTAGACTCAGGGCTTATATACCACAGGAGAGGGGCATGTAGGACAATTGAAGTCCACCCCCCAGGGAAAGGTAAGAAGGCACTGTGAATCTTCCTAAGGGGAGGATTTATGGTCAAAGTTATTTTGACTTAAGGACAAGATTTACTTTAAGTACATGCTCTTGTACAAGAAACAAAAGATAAAATAAAAATCTTAGAGGCATTCCTGGAACTCAGGTTAATCAGATGTCAGTATGGCTGATTCGCATCCCAAGATGGAGCTGCTTTCACTACCAAAAACATTAAACAAAGGAATGGTTGATTTGCTTCCCCAAGGAGTGGGTCATCCCCAGTAGAAACTGTGATACTCTTGCTTTGAGGTTGGAGAGCCCAGGCCTCCTTCTACTGGCAATATATTCTCTGGTGATTGCATGTTGGGAGCAAATGGAGGTAATGGTAAATGACTTTTATCTACTCTCAACTTCCTCCCAGATGTAAAACACGTATGCTAACACCATCAATCTTCACACACTCACCACTGCATGCTTAATGCTTCTGCAGCTTGACTATACCAGGAAAAACACAGACTCAATTCAGAAGGCCTAAGTTTGAGTTCTGGCTGTGCCAGTAACTGTATGGCTATATAACCTTTGCTAAGTAAGACTCTTAGTTGTCTGGACTCATCTCTAACGTGTAAAATGACACCTGTCACCCAGGATCATGATGAGCTGCAAATGAAATTGCTCATGTTCAAATGAAATTGTGTATGTCAACATACCCTGTAGGCTTCAAAGCAGCTCCACAGGGATGAAAGTTGGGACTACATCTTACCGTATTTTTATAACTTAGCATCGAATTCACAATGAATCTAAAAATAATAGCAATGGTTAAGCAAAATGTACTATACCCATATTTATTAGGGTTCTCTAGAGGGACAGAATTTAATTTATATGTATATAATATTAAGGGGAATTTGGTATTAACTCACATGATCACAAGGTCCTACAATAGGCCGTCTGCAGGCTGAGGAGCAAAGAGAGCCAGTCTGAGTTTCCAAAACTGAAGAACTTGGAGTCTGATGTTCGAGGGCAGGAAGCATCCAGCATGGGAGAACGATGTAGGCTGGGAGGCTAGGCCAGTCTCTCCTTTCACATTTTTCTGCCTGCTTATATTCTAGCCATGCTGGCAGCTGATTAGATTGTTCTCAGTCAGATAAGGGTGAGTCTGCCTTTCCCAGCCCAGTGACTCAAATGTTAATCTCCTTTGGCAGCACCCTCACAGACACACCTAGGATCAATACTTTGCATCCTTCAATTCAATCAAGTTGACAGTATTAATGATCACACCATACAATAGGATATAATTCATCAATAAAAGCAGTAAGTCTTGATACATGCTACAACATGGGTGAGACTTGAAGACACTGGGCTAAGTGAAAAAAGCTCGTCCTAAGAGACTATGTATTATATAGGTCCATTGATATGAAATGTCCAGAACAGGTAAATCGATAGACACAGAAAGTTAATGGCTAGGAGGAATGGAGGGATTGGGACATGTTAGGTATTAGGTACAGGGCTTCTTTCTATAATAATACAAATGTTCTAAAATTGTGGTGATGGTTGCACAACTCTTTGAACATACTAAAAGCCATCAAATTGTATACTTAAAATGAGTGAATCTTATGGTTTGTGAATTATATCTTAATAAAGCTGTTAACAACAACAACAAAAGCAGCAATTGAAATTACTAAAGTTTTTTTTTTTTTTTTTAAACAGAGTCTTGCTCTGTTGCTCAGGGTGGAGTGCAATGGCGTGATCTCGGCTCACTGCAACCTCCACCTTCCAGGTTCAAGCGATTCTCCTGCCTCAGCCTCTTGAGTAGCTGGGACTACAGGCACGCACCACCACAACTGGCTAGTTTTTGTATTTTTAGCAGAAATGGGGGTTCACCCCATTGGCAGGCTGGTCTTGAACTCCTGACCTCAGGTGATCCGCCCACCTCGGCCGCCCAAAGTGCTGGGAATACAGGCGTGAGCCACCTTGCCCGGCCACTGTAGGGTTCTTAATATGAAAATGTATCCTTCTTTCTTTAAACTCATTAAAAATATTTAGGTTCCTCTATTGAAAATAATAGTAGCTAACTTTAACAAGCACTCATAAAGTGCCAGGTACTGAGCTAAGCATGTTATACACATTCTCTCTGTTATCCTTACAACACAGATTTTTGTCCCTGTTTTAGAGATATGTAGCAGAAACTCAGAGGGGTTAAGCAAGTTGCCCTAGATCACACAACTAGTAAGTTGCCAAGCTGGCATTTGAAACCAGGCAGATGGACTCCACAGCTGCCATCCTATTACCCAGGTCTGCCTTTGTCTTCATTGAGAACCACTGTTGAAACATCTTTACCTTCTAAATACTGGGCTACTTAGGTCTGCCTTTGTCTTCACTGACAGCCTCCATTGAAATATCTTTACCTACTCAGTACTGGGATTTATTCTGTCCTATGAGCTTTCAACTGAGTTTAAATGGATATGGCTAATTCTGCTTAAATATTTACCATGTGATTTACCATTAGGGAATAAAAGCAGAATCTATGTTTTCTGGGGACTAATTATTATAGAAAGGTATAAACTTGGTTCCAGAAACTCCATCTGACTCTACTACTGCCCAGCATATGTTTTGGTCTGGGGATCGTGCCAGGAAGGTGGGAGTTTCTTAGTCCCTTTTTTTCTCTACCCACTTTGCTAGAAAGCCGGAGCTTCTGACCATTTAAAGCCTCTGTATATACCTTTTTTTAGAGAGAAAGGAAGGCAGGCTAGGTTGATTCTTCCTGGGGAATCATTTAATATTTTTGTAAGATATTTGTGGCTCACATATTTTGTGACAGAACTCACCATGAATACAAAAGCCACAACTGATCTGAGGCTCCTCGACATGCTGGAGATTGCTTTCCCCTTCGACGCAGGGTCGGATGCTGTTTTCCAGCCCGATGGCAGGCCTTGCCATCAGAATAGATTAATTTTGTCATTACCCTTTCTCAATTTCTGCCTTTGACCAGAAAAAAGAGGTTAATTGTGTGCCATTTCTCAGGAGAATGAGGTATCAGCATTTTAATTCCTGATATTTTATGAATTGTGGGCAGCTAATTAAAACTTAAAGATTAGAGGAGCTATTTTGACTAAGAGGCCATTTGCAGGATTGTGAAATAAAGAGAACAAAGGGTTGTCTTTTCTTTTTATTCCTACAGCTTAAATGGAACTTCATGCTGAAATAGAGCCTTGAATTGTTTTGCATACTGAGTACTCGTATTGACTCTAATTTTAATTTTGCAGCAAATGGTATAATATCTGAAAGCTATTGAGGGGCTAACACTGAGATTATTGAGAATGTTAAATAGCAAGATTTGTGTTTTGAGGCTCTGTTTGACCCTTCTTGACCTCAGAGAGACATCTTAAAGTCAGATAGGGACCACTTAAAGATTCTATTAGATGTCCTTAATTGCTACCTTAGAACTCAATATGTATTTAGACCTTCTCGTCAGTTCTCCCTCATAGTTAACTGTTTGAGTAGCATAATAGTAGAATAATGGACATCTCTCAAACCTGGGGCTTTTTCTGGGTTCTACTACTACCTGTCTGAATTTTAGGCTATTGCATTTCTTTAAGCACCACCAAAATCACCCAGGACCCACATGTTTGGAATGTGAATCAAGGCAACCACTGGCTTCTACCATACCTTTGCACAAGTTAGAAAAAGGACCTAAAACCATAAAAACCCTAGAAGAAAACCTAGGCAGTACCACTCAGGACATAGGCATGGGCAAGGACTTCATGTCTAAAACACCAAAAGCAATGGCAACAAAAGCCAAAATTGACAAATGGGATCTAATTAAACTAAAGAGCTTCTGCACAGCAAAAGAAACTAACAGCAGAGTAAACAGGCAACCTACAGAATGGGAGAAAATTTTTGCAATCTACTCATCTGACAAAGGGCTAATATCCAGAACCTACAAAGAACTCAAACAAATTTACAAGAAAAAAACAAACAACCCCATCAAAAAGTGGGCGAAGCATATAAACAGACACTTCTCAAAAGAAGACATTTATGCAGCCAACAGACACATGAAAAAATGCTCATCATCACTCACCATCAGAGAAATGCAAATCAAAACCACAATGAAATACCATCTCACACCAGTTAGAATGGTGATCATTAAAAAGTCAGGAAACAACAAGTGTTGGAGAGGATGTGGAGAAATAGGAACGTTTTTACACTGTTGTTGGGACTGTAAACTAGTTCAACCATTGTGGAAGACAGTGTGGTGATTTCTCAAGGATCTAGAACTAGAAATACCATTTGACCCAGCCATCCCATTACTGGGTATATACCCAAAGGATTATAAATCATGCTGCTATAAAGACACATGCACACATATGTTTACTGTGGCACTATCCACAATAGCAAAGACTTGGAACCAACCCAAATGTCCATCAATGACAGATTGGATTAAGAAAATGTGGCACATATACACCATGGAGTACTATGCAGCCACAAAAAAAGGATGAGTTCATGTCCTTTGTAGGGACATGGATGCAGCTGGAAACCATCATTCTCAGCAAACTATCACAAGAACAGAAAACCAAACACCGCATGTTCTCACTCACAGGTGGGAACTGAACAATGAGAACACTTGGACACAGGAAGGGGAACATCACACACTGGAGCCTGTCGTGGGGTGGGGGAAGGTGGGGAGGGATAGCATTAGGAAATATATCTAATGTAAATGACAAGTTAATGGGTGCAGCACACCAACAGGGCACATGTATACATATGTAACAAACCTGCACGTTGTGCACATGTACCCTAGAACTTAAAGTATAATAAAAAAAATTAAAAATAAAAAGAAAAAGGACATCTTTAGCAGATGCAGTCCCTACTGATGTGTAGCTGAGAAAGCTGAGCATTGTTGGATTGAAGCTCCTAACCCACCTCCTAGCACCGTTTCCTTGTGCAGTGTAAACCCCACATAATTTTATAGTGGCCATGCTGAAATAACCCTTTTTAAATTGCTTAGGTACTCATCTCAATAGGCTTCTTGATAAACAGTCATTTCTTTTTTCTGATATGGGGTTAGATGAAATGAGATTTGAACAAGTATCCAAATGCAAACTCCTTGGGTACAAAACCAGGTCTTGCTCATCTTTTATAACTCCCAAGCTCCTAAGTTTTCCATTCCATCCAAAATTGAATAAGCACTCACCTACCTACTAGGGCCCAAGCACTGTTCTAGGTGCTGGAGAGTCACCAGGAATGAGATAGACGAGGCTCCAGACCTTATAGAAATTATAACCTAGGAAAATGAGATACATTAAATGAGTCAAATAACTACCCAAGTAGTTCACAATTTCACTTGGGTATGTGCCATAAAGATGAAGCATAGGAGGGCCTTAGGAGGATATCATTAGCAGATGTGACCTAGACAGGGAGGTGGTAGAGATTTCCATGAGAAGGTGACATTTGTGCTGGAATTTAAAAGAGGAATAAGAAATAACCAGGTTAGGTGGAGGGGGCAATGGTGGGTGGGGCAAGGAAGAAAGAACATTCCATCCAAATAGAAGAGTGTAGGCAAAGGTCCTGGAGCTGGAAAGAACTTGATGCATTCTAAGAATTGAGATAAGGCCAGCAAGGCTGCAATTTAAAGGGATGAAGGAAAAGCACAAATCAAAATGAGGCCAAAGAGAGAAGAGGCCAAATCATGAAGCAGGGCTGGAGTCCATGATAAGGATTTGGGACATCTATGAAGAACTGGAATCTATTCAGATACTCAATTTTAAGCAGAGAGTCAAAATGATTAAACTTGTATTTTAAACAATAACTCTGCTCATGACAAATGAACCAACAGGAGGAAAGCAAGAATGGATGCAGAGATGTGTACAGTGCCTATTGTCCCAGCTCAGACAATTGATGACAGTGAATTGAACATTACATTGGTAAAAAGTGGAGAAATGTGAACAGGTTTAAGAAACTTTGAGGCACTAAAATCAACAGAATTTGATGATGGATTGGCCAAGGGATGAGGGAAGAAAAATGTCAAGGATTCTGACATGAATAACTGGACAGTATTAGGGCCATTTTCTGAGCTGTGGAACATGGAGAAGTAGGTTTGGAGAGTGAGATCATGAGAAAAGTTTTGGATACATTGAATTTAAAGTGCCTCTGTAACTCCCATGTTGAGTTGACAGCGATATACATATAGTTTAGAACATGGCTGAGGGTAAGCAGTATGGAGGGTTCAGCTGAGGTTCCCAGATGTCAGTTTTGGGTGGTATCAATCTTCCTGGTTGTATAATTGTTTTTTTAAACAACACTTAGTTGCCAGTTGCTGACACAAAGACGACCAATGGTGGGGCTCACTGATGACAGTGAGGAGGGAGGAACAAGGGAATTATGAATATTTGCAATATCCAATGCAAATATTGGACAATGATGGACAATGGAACTTAGGAAGGATAAGAAAGGAAGTGAAGTCAAGTAGGAGGAGAAGAGGGCAGCAAGAAAGCAGATGAGTTGTGGAACTGAATAATGCTTGCAGCACAAGTATGTGTTAGTTTTCTGTGGCTGCTATAACAAACTACAACAGAAGTCATTCTTTAATCCTTCCCTCTCCTCCACTCCCTTCCTCTCCCCTCCCCTCCCTCCCTCCCTCCCTCCTTCCCTCTCTCCCTCTTTTCTTTTTCTTTTTTCTTTTCTCCTTCCTTCCTTCCTTCCTTCCTTCCTTCCTTCCTTCCTTCCTTCCTTCCTTCCTTCCTTCCTTCCTTCCTTCCTTCCTTCCTTCCTTCCCTCCTTCCTTCCTTCTTTCTTTCTTTTTTCTTTTCTTTTTTCTTTTATTGCCCAGACCGGTCTTGAACTTCTGGACTCAAGTGATCCTCCCACCTCGGCTGCTCAAAGTGCTGGGATTTGAGGTGTGAGCCACTGTGTCTGGCCCTGAAATCATCTTCAATGGGGTGAAATCAGTGGGGACCATGCTTTCCTTTGAGGCTGTAGTAGGGAGAATTCATTCCTTGCCTCTTCTAACTTCTGGTGGCTATCAGCATTCTTTTAAAATTTTTAAAATCTAATTAGTCAATTTATTTTGCTACTAGCATTCTTTGGCTTGTGGTTGTGTCATTCCAATCTTTGCCTCTGTGTTCACATTGACTTCTGTCTTCTGTCTGTGTTAAATCTCTCTCTGCATATCTCATTTAAGGACACTTGTGATTTCATCTAGGGCCCACTGGGATAATCCAAGGATACTCTCCCCATCTCAAGATCCAGAATTTAATTGAATATGCAAAGTCTTTGCCATATAAGGCAACGTTTACAGGACTTAGGACTTGCTGTCTTTGGGTATCATTATTCAGCCTGTTACAGAATGCTTGAGCAAGGGAACTGAAAGGATGTGAGGGTGTGGTCACAGAGGTGGATATTTACATGTTATAAATTTTAGAAGTCTCATTCTTGAAAATGACACAGTTTCGGGTGATGAGAGTCAAGAATGAGACCATGAGGGTGGTATCTGAGGTAGAGAAAAGGAGTAATTCACTAGAAATGAAGTCAAGAAGATGAAGGTCCAGGATATTGGGTGAGTGTCAACATGGACCTTGAACCCTCATTGGAAAATGGCAAAAATTGTTGAGGTTAATTGTCAGTCTTTGGATAGTGAGTAAAAGTGATCAGATGTTAGGAGACAGAAATGAAAAGATGTTGTTGGGTGGAATAAATAAAAAGGATGGAAGAGAAATTGCCAGAAAATCATTTCTAACCTATATAATTCTCCTCAATCCCTTACTTTGCTTACCCTCTTATATGTAGGAAATGACCATATTTGGGGGGAAATGTTAGAAACTACATAATTAGTATGCCTTGAGGTACATTATTTGCAATAATGTATCTTTGTACAAACTTGTTTTGTAGAACACACTTTTGAAATTGGTTTTTACTTTCCTTGAACAATCTTGTAAATTACTTGGTTAGGAAATGTGGTTGTGTCTTAGTCTATTTTCTGTTGCTTATAACAGAATACCTGAAACTCAGTAATTTGTAAAGAAAAGGAATTTAGTTTTTACAGTTGTAGGGGCTGAGAAGTCCAAGGTTGAGAGGCTACATTTGGTGAGGACCTTCTTGGTGGTGGGAACTCACGGCAGAGGCCCAAGCTGGCACAGGGCATCACATGGTGAGGGTGGGTGGACTCAAGTATCTGTTCCTCTTCTTATAAAGCCACCAGTCTCATTCCCATGATAACCCACGAATCCATTCATTCATACATGAATTAATCCATTCATGAAGGCAGAGCTCTCATGACCTGATCACCTCTTAAAGACCCTCCCTTTTGGTAATGTCACATTGGGGATTAAATTTCAACATGAATTTTAGATGGGACAAATGTCCAAAACCATAGCAGTTTGTCTCTTAATGATTTATTCTCTTAAAAAGTTTTTTCCCCCATTGCAAATGAGAAAAACCATGAAATCTTTAGCACAAAGAAAAATTGTTTATTTCACTTAGCTTGAACCATGTGATTTTCACCAGACGTACTTCTCTTCTGGGCAGCAGTTATAGCAAGGGTTGAAATTTAATATAGAAAATAGCCTACCTGATTTGTATCTTTCCTCCTAAAGCCTTAATTCTGCCAGAAGTTTTCCTTCCTACCCACCTGCACTTGACCATCATTTTTCCTACTTGGAGCAAATTCAGGCTTACAATATCTGCCAGGCACACTCAATCCATATGCCACCTCTTCCATATATAGCCCTGGTCATGCGCTAGAGAACATGAGGCTGAGGGCTTGCACTGGGACCACCTGAATCTGGCTTTTCACCACGAGACAAAGGAGCTCCTAAAGTTAGAGGGTGGGTGGGGGTGGAGGCAGGGCAGCATCAGGAGGCTTGAGTTGCTGCTTATCATTGTCTTATTTGGACTCCTGTGGATACTGTCCTGTTCTTTCTCACTTTTCTGCCTATGTTCTCTCTGGGTGATTCCATTTATAAGCCCCATGACTCTCAAATCTGTCCTTCTAGTTCAGAACTCTCCCTTGTTATCTGGATGTGTGTATCAAACATCTTCCTTGGAGATCACGTCGCCTACCCCAACTCAACTTTCCATTCTCTAGCTGAACTCCCAGGTGAGTATCTGCTACAGTGCTGTAGGCAGTGTAGACAGCTGCAGTGGCTTCTTGGAGATTACCTGCATTGCTGCTGTAAGCTGAGGTCTAAGCTTTCTAGAAGTTCTTAAGATTCAAAGAAGCTTCTCTTTTTCTGAACAGCAGCTGTAGCACTTCTGAAAACCACTCCAAGCCCTCCTTGAGGTTTTGTAAGCCTCTACTTCCTTGTATTAGAACCTATCATGCTTGGAATACATATAGCAGCTTAGCACTGACAAGTACTGATCCAGTATTTGGTAAGTGGCATTACCAGCTACTCAGTTAGCTAAGCCTTAACCATGGGGTTTACTTTACTTCTCTTGTTCCTCACCTTCCACATCCAATGGTTTCCAAATTCTGTATATTCTTTTGTAACTCTTTGTTGCAGTTTGAATCTATCCTATCCTCTTCATTCCCCACTGTTGCCAATTTGGTTTAGAACCTTGTTTATTTAGTACTTGGATTATTGCAGCAGTTTCCTTACTAATTTTACTGCCTTCTGTATCCCCCTTGAACTCTGTCTTAGTCAGTTGGGGCTGCTACAGCCGAGTACCATAGACCAGGAGGCTTATAAACAACAGACATTTATTTATTACAGTTCTGGAGGCTGGAAGTCCAAGATCAAGACACCAACATGGTTGGGTTCTGCCCAGAGTCCTCTTCCTGGTTCATAGACTGCCATCTTCTGGTTGTGTCCTCACAAGGTAGAGAGAAGGCTAGAGATTTCTCTGCAGTCTCTTTTCTAAGGGCACGAATCCTATTCATGAGGGCTCTACCCTCGTGACCTAATTATCTCACAAAGGCCTCACCTGCTAATACCATCACATTGGGATTTAGAGTTTTCAGCATATGCATTTGGGCAAGAAGTAGGGGGTACAAACATTCAGTCCCTAACAAACCTAGTTAACTTTTTCCATCCTGTCATCAGAGTAGTCTTTCTAAAATACAGCTCTAATTATGCTACATCTGCCGAGCGCCTCACTGTCTCCAGTCTAATTTGCAGGCTCCTTTGCCTGCCATGCAATGCTAGGTCTCCACGTCCATCTTTTGTCTTCCTCCTTCCCACCCTGCCCTGCAGCCATATTGAGGGAATCGAAAGGCCCAGCCTTTCTCACATCCCTGCCTTTCTTCCTGCTGGTCCCTTTGCCCATGTGCTCCCCACTCTGCCTGGTTAACTCCTGTTCAGCTTTTGCATGTAAGTGCAGCCTCTTCTGACACTGCCCTGGAGTCTGGGCCACACGTCTTACCCTGTGCTGCAGCAGCCTCTGAACACACACAACCTTCCTGTCGCTCAGCCCAGCCAAGGCTGCTCGCTTTACTTACTAGCTGCTAACTTTGATTACTCCTCTCAGACTCTGCAATGGTCAGTACAGCCTCTCAGGGCAGGAAGGGAAACAAGAGGACGGGGTTCAGAAAGGCTGCTTCAAGTCAGATGTAGTGAACCTCATCGATACCCACCCCCTGTTCCTCTGTGAGGAAATTCGTATTTTGCCACCTCCCCTTCCTTGTACTGTTATTACGACGTCACATCTGCACTCTTTCCATATTTCATTAGGATGGAAGTGGTGATGTTCCCGGCACAGTAGGCAGCTAGGTCTTCTACTCAGAGCTAAGTGTCGTTGGCTTTTGCTTTCCATCTCTGGAAAGCCCAAATGCACAGCCCATGATCCTAGTCTCAGTGTTCTGGCTGCACCATCTCCAATCCCTGACCTTTTACATCTAAATCAAGAAAAGAGATAAGTATCTATTTTTTTTTTTTTTTTTTGAGACAGAGTTTCACTCCTGTTGCCCAGACTGGAGTGCAATGGCACAATCTTGGCTCACTGCAACTTCTGCCTCCTGGGTTTAAGCCATTCTGTTGCCTCAGCCTCCCTCAATAGCTGAGAATACAGGCGCCCACCACCATGCCTGGCTAATTTTTGTATTTTAGTAGAGATGGTATTTCACCATGTTGGTCAGGCTAGTCTCGAACTCCTGACCTCAAGTGATCCACCCACCTTGGCCTCCCAAAGTGCTGGGATTATAGGGATTATAGGTGTGACCCATCATGCCTGGCAGTATCTATCTTTATCTAAAGGCCATCTCCCAGCCTGACTCTCTGGGAACCGAGTAGAGTCTTTAGAGCCTGCCTAGCCCTAGTGTGTGAACCTCTGGCTGCTCCCTGCTTGTTTTGTCTCCCTGTAACAGAACATTCCCTGCCAAATCTCAGAGGTATAGTAAGTGCCTAACAAATGCTGCCCATTGTTTCATATACTGTTTCTGAAAATTAGATAATTGGAGGTTGGTTGTTATATAAATTGCTTGGTGCGCTAAAATTTACTCTAAGCTCAGGATTATTCCACAGACACCAATAAAACTGTAACAGACCATAGTTACCTCTCCACACGATAAATTCTTGTGCTCTACAAAGCACTTTGAGTGGAGAGAGTCATTTATATGCCCAGGTGGAACCAGTACACAAATCTGCTAACCAACTGTAGACTGGAATGCGATCTGGAAAGTAGCCTGTTAGCATCTCAAAGGAGATAAAAAAGGATGCTTCCTTATTTTTATCTCTGACAGAGCTGTCGCCTTGGGAATGACTAGCACACATCAGAGAGGCACCTTCTTTCACCCAGCATCACAAGTGACACAAAAGCACAGACACGAATCAGGAGAAATGAAGAAACCAGCCCTTTGTGTCTTTAAAGACATGGGTGAAACTTTGACTTAATACAATGGCATGTTCTCTGAAAATGTTCATGGCCTCACTCATGCTTTTGCTCATGCTATTTCTGCTGCCTGGAAAGCCCTTCTTTCTACCTTCTGTATATTCAGCCTTCCATAGCTTCCTCTTCAAATCTTGTTACTTGTATGAAGGCTCCCCTGGCTACAATGATCCTCACTAATCTCTTCCTACTCTGTAGTTCTAATGGGTCTGAATACTTAGTTTGGCTTTGTTGTTTTAAATCTTTCATGTGTTTCTTTTCTAGCTCCTGTGTATTTTCACATAAATACACATAGGGGTGTGTGCATGTGTGTGTATATATATACACACACATATATATGTATATATATGAGAAACCTATTCATTGGCATGTTGTATTATAAATATTACATAGATTTGTTGAATTGATGAACTAACAGGGATTATTCAAGACTGAATAGAAACATTCCGTACTTAGTCAATGTTTTGGTGAACACAGTCATGCCACACTATGTGTTTCACTAAATAGTTTGTAGTTTTTTCTCACTTCTGGCTTTTCAACTGTTCATAATAATTATAATTCCTGTTGACATATTTTTATTTTTAAATGGCAAGAACAACTCTTCCTTTAATAAATTAGAAGTTATCTGAATGTCTTTTGCCGGGTGGTAGTTTTGCCTGAAAGAATCGTGCACTATTTTTGTTACTTGATGATATTTCCAATTTCTTCAGATTAGAGAACCTGCTCCTTAGTGTGTCTTGTGGTGTTTAGCACAGTCCTAGGCCATGCTCAAATTTTATTATCTCAATATACTTCTAGAAAGTTATTATTAAAAGAGGCAATCCATGTGAAGCAGAGAGCAGTTTCTGACATGTAGTAACTGCTCAATCCCTGCTGCTATTATTAACGTTGTTATTATTGTTGTTGTTGTTATTATTATTATTATTAGAGACAGAGTCTCGCTCTGTTGCCCAGGCTGGAGTGCAGTGGCTGAATCTCGGCTCACTGCAAGCTTCGCCTCCCAGGTTTATGCCATTCTCCTGCCTCAGCCTCCCGAGTAGCTGGGACTACAGGCGCCCGCCACCTCGCCCGGCTAATTTTTTGCATTTTTAGTAGAGACGGGGGTTTCACCGTGTTAGCCAGGATGGTCTCGATCTCCTGACCTCGTGATCCGCCGGTCTCGGCCTCCCAAAGTGCTGGGATTACAGGCTTGAGCCACCGCGCCCGGCTGCTGTTGTTATTATTATGCTGTATCCGGTACTGGGTGAGGCACTGGGGATACAAAGGCAAGTCAGGAAGAGCTACCGCCTTTAAAAGCCTTATGGTCTAGTGGGAGTAGACAAAGTAAAAGGGCAATAAAAGGCCAGGCGTGGCGTCACGCACTTGTGGTCCCAGCTACTCAGGAGGTGGAGGGGGAAGTATTGTTTGAGCCCCAGAATTGGAGGCTGCAGTGAGCTCTGATTGCACCATTGCTCTCCAGCCTGAGTGACACGGCAAGACCCCTATCTCTTAAAACACACACACACACACACACACAGACAGTGCTGGGCATTGAGGTGTATAGTGGGAGGAGACAATACACCTATGGTATGAGAACATGGAGTGGGGTGAGAAAGAGTTTCTTCTTTAGTCTGAGGGAGGGGGTGGCTGGGGAAGTTTTCATGGAGAGCAAGCTGGGAGTCCTGAATGATGAAAGTTATGAGGCTGGGCGCGGTGGCTCACGCCTCTAATCCTAGCACTTTGGGAGGCCGAGGCAGGTGGATCACTTGAGGTCAGGAGTTTGAGACCAGCCTGGCCAACATGGTGAAACCCTGTCTCTACAAAAAATACACAAATTAGCCAGGTGTAGTAGCACGCGCCTGTAGTCCCAGCTACTTGGGAGGCTGAAGTGCAAGAATCGCTTGAACCCAGGAAGTGGAGGTTGCAGTAAGCCAAGATCATGCCACTGCACTGCAGCCTGGGTGACGGTGAGACTCCATCTCAAAAGAAAAAAAAAAAAAAAGAGAGAGAGAGATTGAGAAAGAAAGTTGTGTAGGTGCAGGGGAACAGGAAGAGCCTTCCAGGAAGAGAGCAGTTTGTGCAAAGGTCCAGGGTCCTGAGAGAGCAGGGTGTATTGGAGGAATCAGCAATTCAATGTAGCTGGAGGGGTAGGGCAGCCCCCATTTCTCAGGTGGGAATGGGGGAGAGACAGGGAAGCACCTTATCAGGAAAGGCCTCATAGACATTGTTAGGACTTTAGATTTTATCCTCAAGTCCATTGGTGCCATGAAAGCATTTTTAAACAGAAGAGATTTGCATTTTGAAATGATCCATCTCTTGCTAGGTGTCTACAATAAATTAGAGGGAAGATAGACCACTGAAAGCCAGTGAGGACAGAAACAGTGGGAATGAAGAGCAACGCAGAGTTTTGAGAAATATTTAGGAAGTAGAATGCGCAGGAGGTGGTCCATGTGGTCGGGGGAAAATGTGGAGAAGTGGAAGGAATTGCAGGCTTTTGTCTGGTGAACAAGTAGATGTTGATGCTCCACAGGCAGCACCAGGAGGAGGAAGAGCCAATTTTGTGGAAGATGTGTGTTTGGGTTGGATGCGTGAGCTTGGAGCTCAAAAAGAAGTAGGTGCTGGAGAAGCATATTTGTGGATCATAATGTACAGTGGCAAAAGCCATGAGAAAGATGGCACCACACAGCAGGAGTGTCTGAAGCAGCTCTGTCTACTAGAAATATAACATAAGCCACATATGTAATTTAAAATTTCCTGATAACCACATCAGAAAGTAAAAAAAAAAAAAAAACAGGTAAAATTAATTTGAGTAATATATTTAACCCACTACATCCCAAGTATTATTGTTTCAACATGTGCTCAGTATGAAAATTAAGAATGAGTCAACTTCACATGCTTTTCCTCATAGGAGTCTTTGAAACCTTGTATGTATTTTACACTAACAGCACACCTCAGTTTGGACTCACCACAATGCAAATGCTTAATTGTCTTATTTGGTCATTGTGGTGGACAGTTCAGGTGCAGGGCATTAACTCTCCACTTTGGCTACACAGGACGATCACAAAGTATCACAATGATACTTTGGATATAGTGGGTTAAATATATTACTCAAATTAATTTTACCTGTTTTTTTTTTACTTTCTGATGTGGTTATCACATTAAATATCCTGATGCCTGTGATGCACCCTAGTCCAATTATATCAGGATACCTGCAGGTATCCTGCAGGGCATTAAGACTTTGTAGAGCCATCCAGTGACTCTGATGTGAAGAGGGCCAAAGATATAACTCTGGAGAATGCCGTTGATAGTAAGAGAGTAGAAAGAGGAACTGGAAAAGGGATTGAGGAGAGGCCAGAGATCTAGGAGGAAATCAGCCAGGAGGAATATCTTAGAAAACAAAGGGGGAGTTTCAAGGAGGACGCTGCCATGAGTAAGATTACAACCGAATATCATTCATCAGATTAGCAATAGTGTGGTAGGTGTCACTGATGCTCCTTGTCAAGAATGACTTAATTTGATTCTTCAACAAATTGCTATTGAGTGCCTGGTCAATAGGCACAAATTGCTATTGAGCGTCAGGCACGTGATTCCTGACCCAGTGGAGCTTATGGTATAGTGATCATAGTAGATAACATTTTTGAGCACTCACTTATAAACCAGGCACTGTGTTAAGACTTTGTAGGCATTAACTCTCTCACTTGATTCTCAGCAGTCCTAGAAGATGGGTGCTATTATGATTCTGTTTTATGTATAAGAAGTCTGAGATTTAGCAATGTCAAGTAACTGGCCCAGAGCCCATGTATCAGTCAGGGTAGGCTAAGTTATGCTGAGATAACACTCCTGAAATCGAAGTGGCTTAAGACAAGGATTTATTTCTTACTCATGCTGCATGTCCATTATGGTTGTCAGGGGGCTTTGCTCCACATTGTCCACTTTGGGGCCAGGCTGAAAATCACAAACTGGCTTTACCTCTTTTATTTTACTGGCCAGAATGGGTCACATGGTCACACTCTTCTGTGTGTGTCGGGGGAGGGGGTGGTGCTGTGGGGGAGAGGTCAGTTCTTCCCAGGAGAAAATATATGGAAATATTTGAGAGAACAGCACCAGTGACTGCCACAGCCAGGAGATGGGGACCCAGGATTTGTACCCAGGCAGGCTTTCCACAGCTGACATCCTGTCCACCATACTGCATGGCCTCCCACTTACAGAAAAAGAAGAAAAGTTCACAAAGTTAAGAGTCTTCCAAATTTTAGATCTCATACAGGTCTCTGTCAGCTCTGAAAGACCGACAGCAATGCATTGGTTGTCTGAGCCAGCCTCTTATCTGCAAATACCCATTCAGTTTGCTTCTCTCAACTCAACATAATAGGTAGCCCAGAGCTAAGACACCATGGAGGAAGGAGTTGGAAACTGACCTCTCTCAGTAGGGTCTGATTCAGTGGCAAAGCAAAGGCTCAGAATTTCTCACAGAGCATCCTGACTAGAAGAGACTTTCAAAGTCATTTAATTTAAGTACCAATCCCCTGTTTTTATTCCTCTTCTCTGAGAGTTGGTCATCCAGCCTCCTCAGTAGCACTCATGGGACCAAGAGCTCAGCAAGTCCTGAGGCAGTATCTCCTGTAATTGGACTATCTGGTTAGAAAGTGTTTCTTTATAATGAGCTAAAATGTGTCTGCGTAAACTTCCACCCATTGGCCCCATTCTTCTTTCTCAGGTCACACACAACAATTCGAATCCCCCTTTCCCAGAACAGCCCTTCACATTTTAAAAGCTGTCTTTCATGTTCCTCCTGAGTCTTTCTCCTCCAATTGGAAACTTCTCTAATTTTAAACACATCAAACTGAAAGTTATATTTTTATGACAAGGTTGAGACTCTTCAGACAATTTGAGAATTTTTTTCCTTCTTTCTTTCTTTCCTCTCTTCCTCCTTCCCTTCACGCCTACTCCCCTTCCCCCAGTGCTAACAGAGTAAACTGATTTAAAAGACATAAATAGAAGGGAATTGATCAAATAGTGGCTGTTGCCGTGACAACTCAGTCACTTCTCCAGCACAGACCTTTCCTGGGGTCCAGTGTAACCCACCTAGCTCTTTCTCTGATACCAGATACTACTAGCAAATATATGTTTGCAGACTCATCTGTGCCTAACTCATAGTGTTATTGAAGGAATAAAAGAAATAATCTATAAAGTGGTCTGCTCAGTGCTTCCTATGTAATAGGAATAAAATGTTAGTTATTATGACAAATAATTAGGGCAATGACAGACAGTTTCTACCACCAACATAATACATAATAATTACTAGTTATCACTTTTTACTAACAGCATTATAAAATGAAGCATACCATGATCTTTGCAAATAACTGATTATGTACGTATGATTATGTATGTCATAGTAAACAATGTAAACTTATAAAACTTATAAACTTATAAAAATGTGACTAAAGAGCAGCATATAGGGGCCTTTCATGTGCACATTTTTATCTTGGCTAAAGATTTGGATGAGCAGTTTCTTCTATCATGAATGAAGTGAAGGATAGAGACTAAAACCTGTAGACTCTTGACTCTATAAAGTTGGAAGTGATTAATTAAGACTGAGCTAATGTCTTCTAAGAGTTTAGATAAAAAATAGTCAATATACCAGAAATGCAAACTCCACCTGTTGTTCAAAAGCAGGCTGTTCTTTGATATGGGTTGATTAATGTCTGTCAAGGAGGGACTCTTTTGTAGCCCACATCAAAGGTGTTGCACCTGCTCGCTTGTGGTGTGAGACTGAAAGGCCACCAGAATGTCCCCTTAGAATACCAGATGTTTTGTATTATTAAACTTTTTATTTTGAAATAACTTTAGACTTGTAGAAAAGTTCCAAAAAAGAGTAGCGAGACTTTCTCTTTACTTTTTACCCCCAGCTTTTCTTTATGTCAATACTTTACATAACCCTAGCATAATTATCAAAGGTAGGAAATTAACATTGATACAATGATGTTTCCTCATCCAGAGATCTTACTTGAGCTTTGCCAGTTTTCCTTCTAATGTCCCTTTTCTGATTAAACATGTCATGTAGTTGTGTCTCCTTAGTCTCCTTGATCTGTGCAGTTCTTAGTCTGTGTCTTTTTGACTTGAACACTTTTGAAGAATACTGGCCAGTCCAACACCCTTGTTTTCCAGATAAAGAAACCAAGACTCAAAGAGCTCATTGGAGTAAGATAATAGTAAAAACTCTCAGTGTGCATCAGCCTGATTTTTAAAATAAATGTTAATAGATTGAAGCTAAACATTTTTGGCAAGAACACTGCCAAAGTGATGCTGTGCCCTTCTTAGTGAATAACAGGATGTACATGATGCTGATATGTTACATCTGATCACTGGTGATGCTAAATTTGATCGCTAGGTTAAGGTAGTATCTTACAGATTTCCCCACTTTAAAAAATTATTTTTTCTTTATAAGCAATAAATATAAGAAGATATTTTGAGACTATGTAAATACACTCTTTTGTCATGCAACAATGTAATCCATAATGATTCCTGTGGAATTTGTCTAATAGTTACTTTCTATTTGCATCATTCTTTCTATATTTACTAATTAAATTCTGCTGTCCCTTCTCACATATTTATTTTTTTCGTGTGTTTATTTATATAAGTATGAACTCATAATTATTTATTTTGTTCTATGGGTTATAATCTATTACAATTATTATTTAAATTCTTATTCACATTGTTTCAGATTTTACCACTGGGGGCTCTTCAAGTTGGTTTCTGTATCCTTTTGACTTGCCTCATCATTTTAGGGAGCACTCCTTACTTTGTTGCATCAAAAAATGTTTCAGGCTCTGCTTTTGCCTTTTTCTGCCCCAACCCTGGAATCAACTATTTCCCCAAGAGCCCTAGTTTGTTTTAATGGAGAATGGTATTTAGAAACAAAGAGCTAGGGGCTAGGTGACCAGATGGAGTTTTAAGCAATTAAGTAAACGCCAGAGGGAGAAACATAAGATAGTCACTGGTGTTTAGATATCTGTGGTAGCAGATAACCAACTATATGTGATTTCTCAATATCAAATATATTAGTTATATATTGCTGTGCAACAAATTACCCCCAAATTTAGCAGCTTGTAATACATGTGTTATCTCACAGTTTCTGTGGATCAGGAATCCAGGCAGGGCTCAGCTGGTTCTCTACTCCCGCATTTCTAACAAGCTGCAGTCAAGTCAGCTGGGGGGTGTCGTAATCTTAAGGCTCAGCTGGAGATAATTCACTTCCAAGCTCACACAGATGTTTCCAAGATTTGGTTCCTTGTGGATTGCTGGACTGAGGACCTTAGTTACTTGCTGGCTGTTGGTTGAAGACTGCTCTCAATTTCTTGCCACGTGGGTCTCTTCAACAAGGCAGCTTGCTTTATCAAATTGTTCAAGTTGAGAAGACAATAGGGTTGGCTAGCAAGATGGAAACCAAAGTTTTTTGTACC
Source organism: Theropithecus gelada (assembly GCF_003255815.1). Lineage (NCBI taxonomy): Eukaryota > Metazoa > Chordata > Mammalia > Primates > Cercopithecidae > Theropithecus > Theropithecus gelada. The sequence continues at coordinate 33,706,659 of NC_037685.1, read as the reverse complement.
AGCTCACAAAGTGATGTCCCATCATGTTTGCCATTTTCTCTTCTCCCCACTTCTGTGCCATACTCACTTTCTTTCAACTCTGATTACGTAGAATAGCTCTTGATATCCTCCCTGCCTTCCTCCATGGCTGAAAAGGAAAATATGCTCCCATGGAAACCAGGATAACACATGACCACATGGCTTACATTCTCAAGCTAGGTACATTTGTTTCTAAAATGTAGCTTCTACAAATGGACGCTTGGCCAAATCTAGACTCTGACATTAAATAAGATAATGACTTATGTTAGAGGATTAGTAGAAAATCTAGAAATAGCCTGCACTTGGCAATAGAACTATGGTGTCTAATCTTGAGGTAATATTATCTTTATCTAACAAAGAAGTAGAATTTTTGAAGCTGGATGAGACCTTAGAATAATGCAGACCAAGCCCTAATTCCCCTTATTTTCCAGATGAAAAATCTAAGACCTAGTAAGATAATGATAAAATGCACGTGTCAAGAACCCTAGACCAGGATAGCAGATCTGGTGTCCTTTCCCCAAGACCAAACCAGGGCCTTCAGGATAACAAAGCGTATTTCTGTGACAAAAGAGACAATTCATTCTTGTGAACATTTTCTAACCTTTTTTGGTGTACCAGGCTTTTGTTTGTTTTCAGTCATCAAGCCTAACTGAGCATCCACTCTTACTGAAATGCTGCTGGGGATATAAAGACGAATGAAGTGCCATCTCTGTTCTGATGTCACACACAGACTAGAGGAAGATGAACATGTGAACGTACACAGTCCGATGAGAAAAGGTAGAAGGGAGTTATGCAGAAGGTGCCTTGAATACAAAGAGAAGAAGCCAATACTAGTCAGTTCTCATTATTTTTCGCACACCTAATAATAAATGGCATCACCTTGGCAAGTCACAAATGTTGTATTGGAAATCCTTAGCGATATTTTTCAGAGGGCTGCTTATGGGCATTTTGGGTGGGACAACTCTGCCACGTGCCCATTGAATGCCAGTAGCAAGTATCCTCCCATATCAAAAACAAATGCTGGCCAGACGCGGTGGCTCATGCCTGTAATCCCAGCACTTTGAAAGGCTGAAGTGGGTGGATCACCTGAGGTCAGGAGTTTGAGACTAGCCTGGCCAACAAAATGAAACCCTATCTCTACTAAAAATACAAAAAATTACCCGGGCATGGTGGCGGGCACCTGTAATTCCAGCTACTCAGGAGGCTGAGGCAGGAGAATCGCTTGAACCCGGGAGGTGGAGCTTGCAGTGAGCTGAGACTGCACCACTGCACTCCAGCCTGGGCAACAGGAGTGAAACTCCATCTCAAGAAAAAAAACCAAAAAAACAAACAACAAACAAACAAACAAAAAAACAAAAAAACCTCAAAAAACAAAAAACTACGAAAGCCCCAGCACCACCAAAGTTGTGCACAGCGTCAGTTGAGAAGCTCTACCAAGGCTCACAGGTAACAAGAATCTACCTGCAGTACGCATAAGCAGAATGCTGCTTTGCAAACATATTGAAGTATTGAAAATGAGTGTAAATTTGGAACGGATGATTTTAGCTGAAGATTAATTACATTAGCCAAACACAAGAATCAGTCTTTAAAAATAGCAAGGGTTACACCACTTTTCAGCAGCATCTTATTAATTCCACATCTTGCAAATTTGACTTTGGATTAAGATGGACTAATGTTTATTTTTGCCTTCACTTTGATAAATGAGTTCACCAAGCAATAACATAAACAAGAGAGAAAGAAAATGTTTACTTCACTTATGCACAACCAACACCATTCATTTTACAGGTGAAAAACAAACAGTAGTTCATCAATAACTCTAATAGTTATGAAAGCCAGGACCCCACTTGAAAACTGTATGAGCAATTTTTAAAAAAAGAATAATGGGTACATACCTGTATTAGTTTTCTAGGGCTGCTGTCACAAATTACCATAAATTGGGTGACTTAAAACAACAGGAATTTTTTCTGTCACCGTTGTGGAGGCCAGAAGTCTGAAATCACGATATAGGTGGAGCCATGCTGTCCCCAGAGGTTCTCCCTGTCCTCTCTTCCAGCTTCTGGCAGCTCCAGGCAGTCTTTGGCTTGTGACAGTATCACTCCAGTCTCTGCCTTTGTCTTCACATGGCCTTCTTCCTTGTGTCGCTCCAGTTTTCTGAGGCCTATTGTTTTATGAGGACACAAGTCAGATTTTGTGCCCACCCTAAATCCAGTACTGTATCATTTTAAGATCCTTAACTTTTCCCTTGCCTCCCCTTCCCTTCTTTTTTTGAGATGGGGTCTCTGTCACCCTAGCTGCAGTACAGTGGCATGATCTTGGCTCACTACAGCTTCGACCTCCCAGGCTTAGGTGACCCTCCTACCTCAGCTTCCTGAGTGGCTGGGACTACAGGCATGCACCACCATGCCCAGCTAATTTTTTTTTTTTTTTGTATTTTTAGTAGAGGTGGGGTTTTTGCTATGTTTCCCAGGCTGGCCTTGAACTACTGGACTCAAGCAATCCGTGCCCCCTTGGCCTCCCGAAGTGCTGGGATTATAGGCATGAGCTACTGCACCCAGCCTAACTATATTTTCAAAGACTTTATTTCCAAATAAAGTGACATCCACAGGTCCCAGGGCTTAGGACTCGAGGACATCATTTTGGCAGACATTATTTAAACCACCACGGTGTTTCTAACAATATTTTATAATTCGCCTCTTTGCTAGTTAAACCAGGTTTTCCCTGCAATGAGCCTGGCTTTGGGAAGCCTCACTGAGTCACAGTAAGGTGGGGACCTGGGGTGGCAGGCTCACAGTGGCTGGAAGTCAGAGGATTTGTCTGCATGAGCAGATGTGGGCTGAAGATACCGATTTTGGAGAGAGTGCAGTGAGGAAAGGACAGTCACACGTTGAAGGGCTAGCAGACGAGAAAGATTTATAAAGATGGCTGAGGAATATGAAGAAAAAAAGGAGGACACAAGGAGAATGAGGTACCTGGAAGCCAAGGGAAAGGGGCGAACCAAGAAAGGAGAGAAGGGGGTCAGAAAGCTATGAAGAGGCCAAGCAAGCTAAGGACTGGCCAGGTGCCTGCTGGGTGTAATCACAATGAGTTCACCAGCTCCTCACAACTGAGTGTTGAGGGCTGATGACTGAACGCAGGTGCAGTTGGTTAAGGAGTAAATGGAAAAAGAGCAGGTGGAGGCTGGGAGCTCAGGCCACTCTCCCAAAGAGTCTGGCTGGGAAAGTGAGCTGAGAACTATGGCAGTACCTGCTGGAGGAAGGTACGTGTCCTGCCCCACCACAGAGTCAACTGGAAATGGCAGAGGCAACAGAAGAACATGATGGTGAGGGAAAGGGGCAAACTTCTTGGGAGGAGGGGGACAGCAGGGAGGGCTGTGGAACAGTGAAGACGCCCTCAGCAGAGCCTCAGAAGTGGGGGCTGAGGCTATGGAAACAGTGGGAGACCCAGCAAGGGCAGAGTGAGGGAGACAATAATACTCACAAGATAGTGAACTTTGGGCTGCCTTCAGCTTCCTTAAGCTGAAACATGAGGACTTTCCTGACATGGTCTCTACTCAGTCTGCAGCTTTGTCCCTCATGAACTCCTCCTTTCTTGTACCCAGTGTGTCACATTCTGATGGTCTGGCTTTTGTAATGCTGTGCCCTCTGCTTGGAACACCCTCCCTCACTCTCTCAGGTTTGGTGGTCTTGCTATGAGTTCCTGCAACCCTTTCCTTCCCTTTTCCCTTCCCTTTTCCTTTCCCTTTTCCCTTCCGCTTTCCCTTCCCTTCCCTCTGCATAAGTACCATGACTGCAGGATCCATGGCTGTCTTCTTCCCCATCCTTGTGAGCCTGGTGCCTAGTGCAGGGTCAGGCATACAGCAGGTGCTTAATAAACATTTGTTCTAGGCATAAATAAAAAAGGAAGGGAAGTAGAAAGGAGGAACAGATGGCGAGTAGAAAGGACAACTTAACTTTTTATGTACTAGAGGCACTAACTTATTTAATTTTTCCAACAGCCTGATCAGAGAGAGGTACTATGAACACCATCCACTTTTTATAAACAATGAAAATAAAGGCTCAGAGAGATGAACATGTCCAAATTCTTTTATTTATTTTTAATTAATGAATTTTGAGATGGAGTCTTGCTCTGTCACCCAGGCTGGAGTGCAGTGGCATGATCTCTGCTCACTGCAAGCTCCGCCTCGCGGGTTCACGCCATTCTCCTGCCTCAGCCTCCTGAGTAGCTGGGACTACAGGCGCCCGCCACCATGCCCGGCTAATTCTTTTTTGTATTTTTAGTAGAGATGGGGTTTCACCATGTTAGCCAGGATGGTCTCGATCTCCTGACCTTGTGATCCACACTCCTCGGGCTCCCAAAGTGCCAAATTCTTTTAGAACCTATAAAAGAACAATTATTTAGAAAAAAAAGAAACTAAAAATCACTGTGTGAGGATGGCAGTGGTAGACAAGTCTGGAAAGATTGTCACCAAATGTTAATGGGGTTGTCACAGAGTGGTGTATTGTGGTATTCTGCTTTTGTTCCGTTCGCCTATCTGAATGATTTTTTTAAATGAAAATATATTTAGAAAGTGAAGAGTAATGTTTACTGCAGCATTATTCTAATAGCCAAGAAAAGGAAACCAAGCTAAGTGTCCATAAACAGTTGAATGGACAAAGAAAATGTGGTACACAATAGAATATTATTCAACCTTAAAAAGCAAGAAGATTCTGTCATTTGCAACAGGATGGATGACTCTGGATGACACTATGCTAAGTGAGATAAGCCGGGCATAGACAGACAAAATCTGCATGATCTCACTTATATATGGGATCTGAAAACATCAAACTCTTAGAAGTAGAGAGCAGAATGGTAGTGATATGGTTTGGTTGTGTCCCCACCCAAATCTCATTTTGACTTGTAGCTCCATAATTCCCACATGTTGTGGGAGGGACCAGGTGGGAGATAATTGAGTCATGGGAGGGGTTTCTACCATACTCTTCTCGTGGTAGTGAATAAGTCTCACGAGATCTGGTGATTTTCTAAGGGGCTCCCCCTGTTGGTTGACTCTCATTTTCACTCTTGCCTTCTGCCATGATTGTGAGGCCTTCGCAACCACCTGGAACTGTGAGTTCATTAAGCCTCTTTTTCTTTATGAATTACCCAGTCTTGGCTATGTCTTTGTCAGCAGCATGAGAACAGACTAATACAGGTTGTTGTCAGGGATGGGAAGTGAGGGAAACGGGGAGATGTTGATGAAAGGGTACAAAGCTTCAGATATGTAGGATGAATAAGCTCTGGAGATCTAGTGGATAGCCCGGTGACCATACTTAACTATACTCTATTGTATACTTGAAATTTGCCCAAAGAATAGATCTTAATTGTTCTCTCACACACACAAAAGGTAACTATATGTTATGGGTATGTTAATTAGCTTGATTATCATTTCACAATGTATATGTATATTAAAACTTCATATTGTATGCTTTAAATATATATATAATATTTGTTTGTCAGTTATAACCTCAAGCTGAGGAGAAGAGGGAAGGCCAGCTGTGCTTTGGGTTAGAGCATGGTGGGGGCGCAGCCCTCTCCTGTGGAGAGGGTGAAGGACTGGAACACAGGGTTGGCCAGAGTCATGAGGAGAGGTCAGTTTAATATTATCCATGGCTTGGACTTGAGGCTAGCTCTGGGACTCAACTCATTCCTAACTTCACTTATTGCTTCCACTGTAAAACTGAAATGGTGTCTAGGTCACTGATGGTGCACTTTGCTTGTTTGTTCATTAAGAACTAGAGGTGTTTTGTACGTTTAAAATTAGGCCATCTAATTCATGCTGCCAGGTTTGCTTTTGAACATCCTGAAGAGAAAATTATTTTATACTGCCATCAGCAGCCACTGCTTGGTGCTTTGGAGGGAACGCGTGCGCGCACACACACACTCACACTTTCATGCACACTCCTTTGGTCCTTTTATTGCTTTGGGAATGGGAGCACATATCTTTATGCTTTTAGTCTTCTTTATGCTAAATGTTTATGCTAAGTTTTAATCAGGGAGCTAAATGTGTGTCTGGAGTTGGTTCCTTCCGGTGGGTTCTTGGTCTCACTGACTTCAAAAATGAAGCCGCCGACCTTCGCCGTGAGTGTTACAGCTCTTAAAGATGGTGTGTCCGGAGTTTCTTCCTTCCGGTGGGTTCGTGGTCTTGCTGACTTCAAGAATGAAGCCGCAGACCTCTGCAGTGAGTGGTATAGCTCTTAAAGGTGGTGTGGACCCAAAGAGTGAGCAACAGCAAGATTTATTGTGAAGAGTGAAAGAACACTTTCACTCTTTCCCCTTCCACAGTGTGGAAGGGGACCCGAATGGGGTGCCACGGCTGGCTGGGGTGGCCTGCTTGTATTCCCTTATTTGGCCCCACCCACATCCTGCCGATTGGTCCATTTTACAGAGTGCTGCCTGGCACATTTACAATCCTTTAGCTAGACACAGCGGTGATTGGTGCGTTTTTACAGAGTGCTGATTGATACATTTACAATCCTCTAGCTAGACAGAAAAGTTCTCCAATTCCCCACTCCACCCAGGAAGTCTTCAGCTGGCTTCACCTCTCAAATGTACACACCTCCTGTCATAGTTCAGGCTGCTGTAGCAAATTACTGTAAACTGGGTCACTTCAACAACAGGCGTTGATTTCTCATTTCTGTCTGGAGGCTGGAAGTTGAGATCAGGGTGCTAGCTGGGTCACGTTCCTGGTGAAGGCCCTCTTCCTGGTTTATAGAGGGAAGTTCTCTCTCTGGCCTCTTCTTTTTAGGGCACTAACCCCATTCATGAGGGCTCTACCCTTGTGACCTTATCATTTCCCAAAGGCTCCACCTCCTAATGCCATCCCAATGGGATTAGGGCATCAGAATGCATCTGGAGCAGGGAGAGGGGATGCAAATATTCAGTCCATAGAAGCTCCTAAAGATTTTCTGCTCAGCTCTAATTTATTTATTCACTTCTTTGACAATTTTTTTTTTTTTTTTTTTTTTTTTTTTTTTTTTTTTTTTTTTTTTTTGAGACGGAGTCTCGCTCTGTCACCCAGGCTGGAGTGCAGTGGCCGGATCTCAGCTCACTGCAAGCTCCGCCTCCCGGGTTCACGCCATTCTCCTGCCTCAGCCTCCCGAGTAGCTGGGACTACAGGCGCCTGCCACCTTGCCCGGCTAAGTTTTTGTATTTTTAGTAGAGACGGGGTTTCACTGTGTTAGCCAGGATGGTCTCGATCTCCTGACCTTGTGATCCGCCCGTCTCGGCTGTGGGATTGAGGAGAAAATCTGTAAAGTCCCTCTCATTATGCTTGGTTTACCTGTTTTCCCTCACTAGTGGAGTAGGCAGGGCGCTTCATCTTGTGGGTTCCTCACATATTTTATCCACATGCAACTCTTGACACACCAACTTTGGGGATCTCGCTCATCCAAGATTGTTCCCTTCCTGAGGGAGTAGAGGTTTAGGATTCTGTCTGGCTGTTGTCCTCGATTCTAAGTTTGCTTCCTGAGGACAGCAGCTCTTACTTGGGCCTCCAAAAGGTAGCTTGTTCTTTGCATTTGAGAATATCCTCCACTGAAAAGTGCAGAGTAGACATATTAAGGTACTCCAGGGAAACTGAACCAGTAAGATGTATATGTGCATGCGTATGTGCACACACACACACATATATAGGTGACCCCTGAACAACATGGGTTTGAACTGCATGGGTCCATTTGTACACGGAGTTTTTTTCAAAGTTACATGGAGCATGCCTGCCTCTCCTGCCTCTCCTGCCTCCCCTTCCATCCCCTCTACCTCCTCCACCTCTGCCACCCCTGAGACAACAAGACCAACCCCTCCTCTTCCTCCTCCTGCTCAGCCTACTCAATGTGAAGATGAGGATGGAGACCTTTATGATGACCCACTTCCACTTGATGAATAGTAGATATATTTCTCTTCCTTATGATTTTTAAGTAAAATTTTCTGTAGTTTGCTTTATTATAAGAATAAAGTGCATAATACATATAAAATGTGTTCATTGACTATGTTATTGGTACGTCTTCCAGTCAGTAGTAGGTTATTAGTAGTTAAGTTTTGGGGGAGTTAAAAGCTATACTTGGATTTTTGACTTCATGGGGAGTTGGCGCTTCTAACCCCATGTTGTTCAAGGGTCAACTGTTATTTATACCTAGAGAGACAGACTTATTTTAAAGAATGGGATCACTTGATTATGGAGGCTGGCAAGTCCAAGATCTGCAGAGTAGCCTGGCAGGCTGGAGACCCAGGGAAGGGTTGCCATTCAAGTCTGAAAGCAGTCCGCTGGCAGAACTCCCTCTTGCTCAGGGGAGGTCATTCTTTGATCTATTCAGGCCTTCATCTGATTGGATGAGGCCCACCTACATTATGAAGAACAGTCTGCTTTACTTAAGATCTACCTATTTAAATGTTAATTTCATCCAGAAAAATACCCTCACAGAAACATCTAGAAAAATGTTTAACCAAATGTCTGGGTGCCCAGTCAAGTTGACACATAAAATTAACCAACGCAGATTTCCCAGAGGCTAGACTGAAGAACATTTATAAGACACAATTTAGCTCAACTCTTAATGTGTTCCCTGTGAGTCTTGAAGGAGGTCCAGCACTTGTGTGGGCACAGCAAGGAGCACTGAGGCCTGTAGCTTTCCTCTCTCTCCTCTGCTCCAGGTGTATTCACAGCCCACTAGACACTCTTTCCAGAGCCTGCAGAAGCTGATTATCCATTGTGCTCTGAAGTCCTGGTATCTAGGAGCGTGTTGCAGCCTGCTGTTGTGCGTTTCCCATGGTGAACATGCAGGTTGGGCATGTTACAGTTCTAGTGCTTTAGCAGTTAAAAAGGGATGCTCAACCTATTAAATGCAAACTATACCACACATAAATATCTTCCTTCACGTCTCATTTTTCTATGCCTTAGCATATCCAAATTACGTCGCTTACCACCAGCCCATGCTTGAAAATCAACCAAGTCTGTACATGCCACTGTGAGTTCTTTGAGATGAGTGAAAATGTCAATAATGCCAGAAACCGGCCGAGTGTGGTGGCTCACGCCTGTAATCCCAGCATTTTGGGAGGCCGAGGTGGGTAGATCACTTGAGGCCAGGAGTTGGAGACCAGCCTGGCCAACATGGTGAAATCCTGTCTCTACTAAAAATACAAAAATTAGCTGGGTGTGGTGGTGCGTGGCTGTAATCCCAGCTATTTAGCAGGCTGAGACAGGAGAAGCGCTTGAACCCAGGAGGTGGAGATTGCAGTGAGCCAAGATCATGGCACTGTACTCCAGCCCTGGTGACAGAGTGAGACTCCATCTCAAAAACAAAAATAAAAATAAAAACAAATAATGCCAGAATCCATTCCAAAAAACAAGTATAGACTACAGCTCTCAATCTCTGAGTTGATTAAGCCGGATCACGCTGTCGAGAATACAGTCAGAAGAAAGGGCTGGGTAACATCAGCATGTTGTTGACAATAAGTGAATACCGATGGCACAATGAATAGGGCAGGGAAAGGCAGAGAAGAGTCAACTGGCAATGAACAGAGGCATGCAGGCACGTCGTTCCTTTCTGGGAAGAGCCTGCTCTGTAGACTTTTAGGCAACAGACTTACCATGCAGCTTCACTAGACCTGCAGACTCATCCCTTCATGAATTCTAGGGGGGTGCCATATCAAATTATTTATAACCAGATTTAAAAGAAAACCCTCATAGTTGAAATATGAAGTTATTGTGTTCAACTTATTATTCCAAAAAGCTTATACAGTTAAACCATGTCTCCCTCTCCTTTTGAGATACTACATCCTCCACAATTGTGGAATGATTAATACAATTGGAGAGAGGGGAAAAAGTAATATTTTAACAGAAATATTGTAATATTAGTATCATGACATCTTCCAAAAAGGTATCATGTTTTATTCTTCTTTTCTCTCTGAATTTTTGCATCTTACATTTTGACAAGTACTCCTACACTCACTCAAATTTAAACTTTGATGATACATGGAATATATTTTTTATTTGAAGTTTTGGCTTAAATATGAAATTATGTCTTGGGTACTCTGCTTTTGGGAGTAGAAGTGGGTGCATTCTTTCTGGAGGGCAATTTGGGAACATATAACAAAAGCATTAAAAATAAGCATGTAAGGCCGGTTGTGGCTCACACCTGTAATCCCAGCACTTTGAGAGGCCAAGCTGAGTGGATTACTTAAGCTCAGGAGTTCGAAACCAGCCCAGGCATCATGGTGAAACCCTGTCTCCACAAAATATACAAAAATTAGGTGTGGTGGCACATGCCTGTATTCCCAACTACTCAGGAGGCTGAGTTGGGAGGATGGCTTGAGCCTGGCAGGCAGAGGTTGTAGTGAGCCAAGATTGCACCACTGCACTCAAGCCTGAGTGACAGAGCCAGGCCCTGTTTAAAAAAAAAGGAAAAATTAAATAAGTATGTAGTTGAACAGTCTGCTTCTTGGAATTTAACTCATGGAAAATATCATAGAGGAGGGCAAAGATTAATTGACAAGGATATTTGTTGCAGAATTATTAATACAAGTGACAAGCTGTAAATAACACTAAATATTCAAAAACAGGGAAATTAAATCAATTATGACATCATAATTATGCAATAAGAATTCTATAACCCTTCAAAATCATATTAGAAAAATATGCATAATGTATTGTTAAATGGAAAAAATCATAATGAAGAATGTAATATGATCATTTTGTTTCAATTATGTATATGCACAGAATAAAGAATGTATAAATATCAACACGTAAGCTGTAGTTATGTCTGAGTGTAGGTGTAATGATTAGTTACTTTCTTCTTTGGTTTCTTTAACACTTTAAAAGCTTTCTATGATGCAGTGAATCAGTGAATCATTCCTTCATTGTATTATAGAAAGTTTTCAGAGTAAATGAGAGCTTAGTGCTAGGGAAGACCTGCAGGAGGCTAGAGAGTAAAGGGTTAAACAAAATTCCACACATTGACTTCCTAGTTTTGCTGCTGCAAGGAGAATAGGTATACAGCAGGAACGAGACAAAACTGAGTGAAGGAAGAGGAGATCAGCAAATAATATCAATTAGGCGTTCCCTGCCTGGGAAATCCCTGAAGATAGAGGAGAAACTGGTCTCAGAGAACCCCTAGTGAAATCAGTGAGGCCGATTACACCTAAAATAGACTTAAGGAGCCCAAACTGATGAAAGGATGCAGATTGGGGAATAGTGACAAAGGAATCAAAGTGCCCCTCTAAGGAAACTGTTTCCTGGGCTCTGGCCAGGAGCCAGGATCAGGGAGGCCAAGCACAGAAGGCAGATGGTAAAAGCTGTGAGGCCTGCAGGGCCAGGTGGCAAGGTATGGGGACGAGGAGCACTAGCTGTGAGATCCTGCGTAGCCGTGAGCGGGCGTGATGCAGGGTTCCTGGAGCTTCTTGTCTTTTGGGATGAGCTTGAGATCGAGACTTTTAGGTGGAATCTTGTAATTTTATAACTGTTGGCATCTCTAAACATTAAAAAGATTAATAGCCTTTATTCTTTAGAGCAGTTTTAGCTTTACAAAAATTGAGCCGAAAGTAGAAAGAGTTCCCATGTAGCCTCTTATGGCCCCACTGTTTCCACTGTTTATATAATCATTAACTTAAGCCCATAGTTTGCATGAGGGTTCATTTTTTGTGTTGTGCATTCTGCAGGATTTGACAAATGTATAATGACATGCATTCACGGTTACAGTATCACACAGAATAGTTTTACTGCCCTAAAAATCCGCTGCATTCCACTTGTTTATCTTTTCCTCCCTCCCTATAAGCCTCTGGCAACCACTGATCTTTTTACAGTCTCCATAGTTTTGATGTTCCCAGGATGTTGTGTAGTTGGAATCCTATTGTATGTAGCTCCTTCAGACTGACTTCTTTTACTTAGCAATATACTTTTCTGTCCATGTCATTTTGTGCATGTCACCATAACTTGACTGAGGTATAACTGATGTATAATATACTGCATATATGTTAAGCCTGTCATTGGATGACTTTTCACCTAAGAATTCACCAGTGAAACCATCATCACAATCAAGGTAATGAATATGTATCTGACATAGTCTTCATATGCCTTGGGAATTCCTTTCTCACAGCCCTACCTGCCACCCTGTCTGGCCAACACTCATCTGCTTTCTATCACTTGAGATAAGCTTGCGTTTTATAGAATTTTATATAAATAAAATCATATCATATGTACTATTTTTGTCAGGGTTTTTTTTTCCACTCAGCATAAGTCGTGGGGGGCAGGCATTTCCCTTGGATCCTGTAGAAGTCTAAACTTTGAGAAGCTGGCAAGTCTCCTCAGGATGGTGGCTAATAATGTGGACTCAGAGATGTGCCCTATTTTCAAAAAATATCTTACAAAGTATATTAGATCTGAAAATAGCCCACAGTGTTCTTTTCTTCAGGGTCACATTGCAAAAGAATCTCTCTTGTCTTGAGCACAGATGTGAAGCATTTTTCACCATCGGATACAATGAACCTTCCAAGCACAATGGATGCCTTGGGTGCTGCCATTCTCTATAACTGCCATGTTTTGATTGAGAAAAGGTTTCAGACTTCCTTCCTCTGTACTTTGACAGCTGCAAATTTGGAAAAAGCATTTTCAATATGTACTTCAATCGGGGGGTCAATGTAGACTATGAAAATACATATACTGTAATTCCAATTAGGTTTTGAAAAGCTATTGAAGGAATGAATATTTTCATCTGGAATGATAAACACCCAAGGATTAATAAGAATAATTTCTTGATGGTGAGATTATGAGTGATTTACATTTTCTTTTCTGTACATCTTTGTGTTCTTCAGTTTTTCTAAAATGAATGTGTTTCTTTTAAATGTGAAAAATATTTATATTAAACCTCACATTTGGGGGTTTGATTTGGAAGACATTAGCAAGTTAAGTTCCCATCCCCAACTGACTTGGATCCTGTAGTCCAAGTAATAGTCATTGTCTGTCATTCAGTTACTTGTGCTAAGCACTGTGTTAGATATTGAATATAAATATTAACAGAAGGCAGGGAGTGCAGCCCCCAGGCATAGCCAGTCATGTTGCCCTGGAGCACAAAGAGGTGTCCACAACTCCTGCAAGAAGAGGAGCTGCTGCCATTCTGGGAACCTCAAGCTCAGTTCAGAGGAAACATCTATGAGGAGACCCAACCACCTTCAACTTAAAAGAAGCAAAAGAGCTCTGTGGACTCCTCTGTAGAGAGGGAGGGGCATGTGAGTCGAGGGGCCACCTGGATATTTCAGTTGAAGGGTTTATTCTTAAGGCTCGCTGCTTGTCTGCTGTCATTTATAAGTTCATTTAATAAATACCGAGCACTTTCTATGTATCTGCCTTTACTGTTGAGTAGGGAGAATGATGAGCTAACAGTGAGTTTTACACATGAGATGCTTGAGACAAAGGTGGGGGGAGAAAAACGTGTCCATAACAGATAAGAGAGATCTCATATTTTACTCAACCCTGGTTGTCCAGTGAGAGAAAAGAACACTGCACTATGAATCAGGATGCCGAGGCTCTATGGTCTTGAATGAGTTATTCTAAACTCTGGGTGGGCTTTGGTTTTCTCACTTGAGAGTATTGGTCTAAATGATCTTTAACTTCTCATCCAGATCTAAAATTTATGAGATAATACGGTTCACAGAGACCATGCATAGGACTAACTGTAGAATTCTAAGAGGAGCTCCGGTACTGATTGACAAATGCTAACACTTGCAGAAGTAGACTCCCCTATACCCAGTTTGGCACTTCAATGAGATTCAGCAGAATTGGCAGAATTCTTCATGTCACCAGAAAGCAGCTAAGTCTTGTGATGATGACCCCCTTACTTCTCTTCAGTTCCTCTCCCACACCAACATTACCCATACCAACTCTCCTTCTAAACCCAAAAGTTTAAGGATGTGTTCAGGATGGCTTGGTTGTAAAAAGAGAATGAGGATTTGAGTTTTGATGCCAGTTTCACCATTTGTTATCTGTTATGGGTTGAATTGTGTCCCTCTCAAATTTATATACTGAAGTCCAAACCCTGAGTAACCCAGAATGTGACCTTATTTAGGAGTAAGGTCATTGCAGGTATAATTAGTTAAGATGAGGTCATACTGGAGTAGGATGGGCCCCTAATCTAATCTATTGGTGTCCTCATAAAAGGGGAAATTCAGACCCAGAGCCTTGTACACAAGAAGAACATCATGTGAAGACTGGAGTTCTATATTACAAGGCAAGGAACTCCCAGAAGCTGGGAGAGAGGCCTGGGAAAGATCTGCCCCATCACCTTCAAAGGGAGCATGGCTCTGCTGACACCTCAATCTTGGAGGTGTCAGGACTGTGAGATGATAAATTTTTATTGTTTGAGCCACTCAGTTTGTGGAAGCTTTACTCTTGAACTCTTTACCCTCTATGGTTCCCAGTCCCTAAAAGCACCCTGACTTTTCTTGTTCACTGACATCTTTGTATTCCTTCAGGTCTTCGGCGAGGACTAAATGTTTCCACAAGAAGGTTGCTCACCCCTCTATTATTACATACTCTTCTGCTGAGCTCCAACCTGGCCTTTTAATCATTGGTGCTCAAGGTAAAATCCATTTCATGGCATAAATAGTTAACTTTCCTAAATTCAGTAGATCTTGTGACTACAAAAATATTACATATTATAAACTTCTAATTGAAGGTAAACCAAAACCTCTAAGAAATTATCTTGTTTTCTACTACTTTTCAGTGTGTCTTCCTTCTTGTACTAGAATACTTCTTAGAAATGAAAAATTCATTACAACAAAATTTACATTTACTACGCAGCTGTCTGCTATGATTTGTAAGTACATATATCTTTTCTATTGCTTATGAAATGAAAGTTTGGAGGTTTTGTTTTATTTTTTTAGCTCTGTGTGTGTGTGTGTATGCACATGTGGTCTATGAAAAGTGACTGAATGAGTGCAGATGAGAGTCAATGAGAGGAGCCATTTTCAAAGTGAATGTCAGGCACAGACACCATGGTTAGTTTTTTTTTTTTTTTTTTTTTTTTTGAGACCGAGTGTCACTCTGTCGCCCAGACTGGAGTGCAGTGGCGCGATCTTGGCTCACTGCAACCTCCACCTGCTGGGTTTAAGCAGTTCTCTTGCCTCAGCCTCCTGAGTAACTGGGACTACAGGCATGCACCACCATGTCCAACTAATTTTTATATTTTTAATAGAGACGGCGTTACACCATGTTGGTCAGGCTGGTCTGGAATTCCTGACCTCAGCTGATCCACTCACCTCGGCCTCCCAAAGTGCTGGGATTACAGGCATGAGCCACTGCATCCAGCCTTGGTTAGTTGGTTTCTGACAGCAATGATGAAGTAATGAACTTGGTGTAAAAGCACCAGATTCAGATCAAGACATTTTTGAAAAATATATTTTTCCTTATTTTTAATAATAGCATTTATTTTTGGCAGCTCTTGAAATTAATAAGAGGGCTCCTATCTGGTTTATTCATTCTCTGTGGCTTCTTGAAACCTTGTCTCCACATGTATTTGTCATAATTAGTGATGGAGATTCCTAAGTTCCAAGGCTAACAGAATAGCATAGCTGTAAACATAGCATATCATCATTTGACTAATTAAGTGGAATCTAAGAAGAAAACAGTTAACTTCATTTCTGGGTAGTAATATTGCATTATGGACAAGAATATCTTTGATGTGTTAGAGTTATAAATACTTAGTTTCCAGAAAAAAATATTAAAAGTACTTATACTTAGATGCTTAGACATGTATATGAGTGTGTGTGTGTGTGTGTGTGTGTGTGTGTGTGCACGCGTGTGTGTGTGTATTAATCAGATCTTTTAGCCTTTCCTGGCTGTCCATTGAAATAGAGGTCATATGGGCTATTGATTAAGAGGGTAGTAATTTTTCAAACACATAAACAATAATATAATGAGTCAGACCAATGGTTTGCCTGTGTAGAAATTTGAGACATTGTTTAATGGACATAATAAAAATATGCTGAGTACCTTCTGTGTGCCAGATTCTGCTAGGCAATTTATATCCAATGCCATATTTAATCCTTAAAATTATACCTTATTAAGTAGATATCTGCATCTTAGGTTTACAGATGAGGAATCTGAGGCTGAGAGAGAATAACCACTTGTCCAGGATCATAGAACTGGTAAGTTTCTTGCCTCTCCATATAAACTTCTACTGTTTGTCCTTATTCACAAAGTAACTTTTTGGGATTTTGACTGGGTTATACTCTTTTTAATACTTCCAGGAAATTCCTCCTTTATGTAATGTCATCCTCACAAGTACTCATCATTCTAAATTGTTTTAGCTTGAATTTTTTATTAACGAATTTTTTAAACTAAGTACTATACGTGCATGGTTCAAAATTCAAAATGTAGAAAAGTATAGAATGAAAATAATTGTTCTTTCCTCTCCTGTTCCTCACCCCATTAGGCCCATTCCCAGGGACAGCACTCAACCAGTTTCTTGTGTTTATTCTATACATTGCCACACAGAGATGGGCAGATAGACACAGACAAGTCACAGACACAGATATACTCCCTGCCCCCACTCCCTCACATGTACATGTTAGCATAAACATAGTTCATAGCTATATACCTTATGTTTTTCTCTTGACTATATATATATGTGTGTGTGTTTGTGTATATATATATATGTGTGTGTGTATGTATGTGTATATATGTGTGTGTGTGTGTATATATATATATAAGACAAGAAGGTCTGGCTGTATCACCCAGGCTAGAGTCCAGTGGTGCAATCTCAGCTCATTGCAACCTCTGCCTCTTGGGCTCAAGCTGTTCTCCCATCTCAGCTTTCCTCAGTAGCTGGGACTACAGGCATGCACCACCACGCCTGGCTAATTTTTGTATTTTTTGTAGAAATAGGTTACGCCATATTGCCCAGGCTGGTCTCAAACTCCTGAGCTCAAGTGATTCTCCTGCTTCAGCCTCCCAAAGTGCTGAGATTACAGGTGTGAGCCACGGTGCCTGGCAGACAATAGATTTTGGAAATCCTTCTAGACCCTGAACAGTCTAAATTGTACATCTATAAACCCTCGTAGATCTGTTAGTACTAAAGTTGTCTAAAAAAATATATATATTTTTCAGCCCATACAACCTCTTACAAATGTATAGGTGGTATTTTCTGGATTTGATCAGAATTGAGCAGGAAGAGAGTGATTCCCTCCCAGAGAACTGTATTTTGAAGAAGGAGTAGCTCTTGCTTACCCAAATCAGTCATTAAATTATAGGGGTACACATAAAAATCCAAATTGAATACTCATGTACCAGAATGAAGCATAAAAAACAAAATGATAAAGAATTAGAGGGCACAGTGTGCATAACAAAGAACTAAGATGAATATAAAGATAAATGATGCAAAATCTGAAACTAAAAAGTGTTTGTTGTATAAACACAGACTTAAGGATGAACTAGAAAAATGCATTCAAGATGAAAAAAATGCACTCAACTGAAATAACAGACCGCACATCCTATTTCTAACCCTTAGTTCCTCTGAAGAACAATTCATACCACCAAGAAGGAAAAAGGCTCTTAGATGTAGAAAGCAAAACCCTTATCAGGACAGATGTCCAGCATTTAGGAAACAACTTGGTCACAGGGAAAAAAAATAATCTCTTTTCCCTATGATGAGGCAGCAAAGAATAGATCAAAAAGCATCAGACAGGCAAGGTGAGCAGGGGGCTAAAAAATGGGGAGGATTTTCACATTCAGAGGCACAGGACAAAAGAGCAGGCGACTCGTTGGCAAGCAGAAAGATGCATATGTTTTCTCTGTATTAATCTTAGCCATGGCTCTAACAAATCTACTGTTCTCTTCAATTGCTTCCCAGGCTTTGAGCCATTTCTTCCTCCTTTGAACACACAGACTGGCATAGGAAGGCATAGGCTGTCATCCTAGTTCCAAAGTTATGCATGTCTACCCTGTATCATTCACTCACAAATTCTCTAAGGTATCTAAATCAGTATGTCATGAACATACATTGAGTCCTTCTTATGTGCAAGTTGGTGCTAGGTGCCAGCATGCAAAATGAAAGTATGCAGAACATCCCTTTTCACTTAGTCTTTTCTCAGCTGTAAAAAGAGATAGCAAAATGAATTGCTTTCTAATAAGGCACTTTTCTACTCTCAGACTGTTAAGCTCTATGATACACAGCTGCCTCTCTTTACTGGGTTTCAGAACATTCCTTGTAATAGTCCTTGATTCGATGGCTTCCATTGATAACCAATGGTCTCAATACACCCATGAGATATCCCCTCTTGGATTCTGCTATTCGATTTCTAACAAAGACTTTCTCTTTTGCAAATAATGCAATGTTTAGTTACAGTCATACTCATGATCTGAGATCTTCTTAGCTTATGTCCTTAGATCTGTATTCACTTATACCAACTTTTTAGGGATTCTTCTCAAACTCTTCTCTAAGCCCTGTTTTGTAAACAACAACTTGGCTGGGTGTTTATTACCTTTGCACTTATACAGAAATGTGTGTGTCTGTCTGTCTCATTTCTCAAAGGATTCGAGACAAGCTAGAGAAATACATAAATTTGCAAAAGGATAAAATAAGAATCCCAGAAATCAGGAACATAAGGGAAGGAAAATATTAAAGTAGATACTGCATGAATCAGTTGCTTGATGTGGGGGCTGCAAATTTGGCTCTAAGCTTCATAACTGGCCAAGGTAAAGAAAGAAACACCATCCTAAGATTCACATGGTCCAACAGTCCTGGATAAACTGGTTTCTATGGGGAAGTACAGCCTTCCTGGATCTCGAAGCCTGCAAGAAATCTCTCCCTGGATCCCCATAAAATGACGCTAGGAAATGTGTTTGATGATATTAAAAATACCTTACAAGTTTCACAGGATGTTTTTCCAAATCATGCCCTAATGCAGGCTGATGGCTTAATACTAAAAGGTAATTTAGTTATTGCAAAGCTAGGAAGAGCCCAACCCTTATTCTCAACTTCAATCAATCTCCTCCATCAGAATGAGGATTTCTTAATTCTATTCTGATGTGCTTAGGGCTTCCATCTAGGGTAGCAATATTAAATCAATTCACTTAAATTAGAAATACTAAAATTTTAAGCAGCAGTTTCTTGGAATTTAAATGAGATAGCAAAGGGTAAGGAAAGCAAGCTTAGCATAGTACCCGGCATGGAGTAGGAGATTAGAGATTGTAAGTTTCCATCAGTCCCTTAGTATGAGGCACTGTGCTGACTTCCCCAGAGAAGATGATGAGTTTGACAATTCGACATGGTGAAAAGGCCACAACTTTGGAGTCAGGAAAACACAGCTCTGTCACAGGGCTTGTTACCCAAGGTCTGGCAGGCTCTGTTTCCTCTTCTGTAAAATGAGGATAATAAACAGTGAATAAATAACTAGAAACATTACATACTCACCCTTAGCTTAGTGCCAGGAGCATAGTAGGGACTTAATACATTAGGCTGCTTTCTTACTTTTAAAATCATGCAATCAAGCAACACGTAGGAACTAAAAAAGACCACAAACCCAGTGACATTGAGCACTTAACAACATATAGATCACCTGTAGCCCTATCCTTCCAAATCCAAAGTAAATCTCTTTATCTTTTTGAAAATCATTGTCACTCCTTAGCAATTCTCCTGGCTAAATAATCAATACTTTTAGCTCTTTCTCACCTATCAAGCATTAGTATTATTACTTCCTGTCCCATTTTGTTTTCTCTGCTCTCCTTCAAAGTATGGGACCTCGAAGTGGGTGTTTCCATGAAATAAAGAGTGACCTGCCTTTATTAGGAATGATTGTGAATTTGGGGAGGATATTATAGATGATGGTTCATTTACTCAACAAATATTTTGATAAGTGCTTCCTATGTGCCAGACACTGTATTTGTGCAAGGCTGATGGGGTTGCAGCTTCATTTAAGCCTTTTCCTTTAAGTATTTAAGGCTTTTCTTCTAAGCCCAGGTGAGTACAGGAAAGCTCAGGGGCTCTGCCATTCTAGGAGAAAGGCAGTGAGCTATACAGGTGCCTCCATTGTGAACAAGCAGACTGGTGGTTAATGGCCATGGCATCCTTTGGAAACACCGATGATGCCCAGAGTCTCTAAGTTCTCTCACAGAGCCCTCCAAGGTTCTACCTGTGCTAAAGTCTCGGGGGCAGGGTCGTGAATCCATTGGAGAAGCTAACAAAATCTATGAATCTTCTTGACAGAAAAAGACCCATGCTAAATTTTCCACAGAATTTCAGGATGTTCAAAGATCCCCCTGAAGTTCCTCTTCTGTCCCCCTGCCCCGCCCCACCCCCCAGCAGAATGCCAGAGTGAGACCCTTTTGTTTGGTGACATGTCTCAAGTCCTGCCATGGACCTTGACATTGGTCATTTTCATCAATGAATTGGGTTATGAAGACAATAAAGACGGGCCAACCAAATGTGTAGTTAGGACAAAGGCAGGAATGAAAGAAATCCCATTGCTTATACCCATTTAATATGACAACTTTGAACAGAGGTGAAATAAACCCTTTCATTTACAACCTGTTAGGAGCTGAGCTGGGTCCTCCCAAAAATTCCTACGTTCAAGTCTCAACTTGCAGCACCCAAGAATATAACTGTATTTGGCAATAGGACCTTTACAGAGGAGATTAAGTTAAAAATGAAGTTGTCAGGATGGGCCTCAATCTCATCTGACCAGTGTTCATGTTAGAAAAAGGAAATTTAGACACACAAGAAGGCACCAGAAGTGCATGTGCAGAGAGGAAAGACCACGGCATGGGGCAGCAATAGGGAAGCTCTCTGCAAGTCGAGGCCTTGACAGAAGAATCCAATCCTGCCTATGCCTTGATCGTGAACTTTCAGTCTCCGGAACTGTGGGAAAGTAAGTTTCTGTTGTTTAAGCCATCTACTCTGTGGCATTTTGTTATGGAAGCTAAAGCAAACTAATACAGACCTCAAAAGGCAATTCCATATGAATAGAAGAGGAGATGGGGATAGGAGAGGCATCTGACTTTAAGGCAGCCATGTGAAAGCTATATGAAAATGACACAGGGCTTCAAGTCGGTTTCAAATGCAGTAAAAATAAAATACTTCTTGACTCTCCCTAAAGGGGCCATCCTCACAGAACCCCTGTCTTTGAGGGCAGCTGTCTTGTCTATGGACTTGCTTTTTGCCAATGGGGTGGGAGCAGATGTGAGTGAGGTGGACCTCTTCCAAGTAGTGGCCCATCACTGACCTCTACTTTGATGCAAAATTAGCAGAATGAAAGGAATGAAAAGATGCTGCTTCACTTTGAGTCCTGGAGTGAACACAGCGTACAGCACAGTCACAGCTGACAGACATGTGGTGGATGTGCAGGCTGCGTAAGAAGTAAACATTTCTTTCATAAGCCAAATGACATTTTGAGGTCTTAACTGCAGCATGAGTTACCCTGAGTGGATGTAGACAAAATTGATGAGGTGATGTGACTGTCTAGCAAAGCTTACAAAGTAATTCTTTTTCAGTTATCTTTGCTTAGATTGTAGCAGGAACGTTGAATTAAGTTATGGGAAACCTGCATTCAGAGGTCAAATCATGACCTGTGTTGTCTATAAAAAAGACCATGCTGATGGGGACATTTAAAACTAAGTCATATGGGCCGGGCACTGTGGCTTACACCTGTAAACTCCCAACACTTTGGGAGGCTGAGGTGGGAGGATCACCTGAGGTCAGGGATTTGAGACTAGCCTGGCCAACATGGTGAAACCTCATCTCTACTGAAAATACAAAAATTAGGCAGATGTGGTGGTGGGTGCCTGTAGTCAGGTACTCGAGAGGCAGAGGCGGGAGAATCGCTTGAACTGGGAGGTGGAGGTTGCAGTGAGCCGAGATCATGCCACTGCACTCCAGCCTGGGTGACACAGCGAGACTCTGTCTCAAAAACAAAAAACAAACTAAGTCATATGAAAGAAAATGGAAAGGAATGGAGAATATTTAGTCTGAAAAAAAAAAAAAAAGGGAGAAACGCCTGTGGAAAATGTACTGTACCTGTTCTAGGGAGCCCAACTGGGTTACCAAAGGCTTTTGATGAAAGCATTGGGGAAGGAAATTTTATTTAACATTTATATTTATACATTTACATTTAAATTTATATTTGAATTTAGTGGAAATTATACTTAATGTTAAAAACTTATTTTTTTTGTTGTTTATTTATTTATTTGAGACAGGGTCTCACTCTTTTGCGCAGGCTGGAGTGCAGTGGTGCAATCACGGCTCACTGTAGCCTCAACCTCCTGGACTCAAGAAATCCTCCCGCCTCAGCCTCCTTACTAGATGGGACTACAGGTGCATGCCACCATGCCCAGCTAATTTTTGTGTTTTTAGTAGAGATGGGGTTTCACCATGTTGCGCAGGCTAATCTCAACCTCCTGGGCTCATGTGATCTGCCTGCCTTGGCCTCCCAAAATGTTGGGATTACAAGGCATGAGCCACTGTGCCAGGCCAAAAACTTATTTAAAAGGAAGAATTTCCTCACCCTTAGAATTGTTCCTGAAATGTTGTGAGAACCTCCTCACTAGTGATGTTTTGTTGGAAATACTGAGGAGGGAGTTCATGGGTCATAGTGATGTCGGGTTGGTGGTTTTCTTTTCTTTTTTTTTTGAGACGGAGTCTCACTCTGTCACCCAGGCTGGAGTGCAGTGGCCGGATCTCAGCTCACTGCAAGCTCCCCCTCCCCGGGTTCACGCCATTCTCCTGCCTCAGCCTCCTGAGTAGCTGGGACTACAGGCGCCCGCCACCTCGCCTGGCTAGTTTTTTGTATTTTTTAGTAGAGACAGGGTTTCACCGGGTTAGCCAGGGTTGGTGGTTTTCAAACATTTGCAGCAGTTTAACAAAACCTAACATGAAACGCCCAGCATAATAGTGGTCATTAGTAGTCTAAATGTGTTTTATATATTCAAAATAAAAGCATTTAATTTGTATAAAACCAGTCACTATAATAATGAGGCCCTTTTGATGAACATAAAATTTTGAATTGGGAATATTTATTCATCAACTATTTATCAAGTAGCCTCTATTTGCCAAATACTGTTGCACATGTTGGAAAAACACAGCAGAGTTAACGAACTTATAGCCCAGTAGATGAGACAGACTTTCAGCCACCTAATCAATAAATCAGATAACTTTAGATGGTGACAAGTGCAATTTGACATTGGCATAATATTCAGGCATATGTCAAATTGCTGTGAAAATTTCCCAGTGTTGACTCTCAACTTCTGTTCTCATTGTTCTTATGTTGATGTAAACCAAGAACACACTATTCACGGATCTGTTGGCCACACTTTGAGTAGCACATGCAAAGTACCTTGGATTTTACTTGAAGTGCATTGGAAAGCACACATGCAGAGGTGGGAAAGAGAAGACTCAAAGATGACTTGTAGGGTTGTGATGCTCTTTGTGGAGATAGAGAAGACCAATGGAGAACACATTTGGGAGGAGAGAGCAAAAGTTCTCAACTTGGGTGAGAAATATGTAAACCTTCAAGTAGAGGGGTCCAGTAGGAAGTTAAATAATATGACTCTGGTGCTCACAACTGAGGTCAAAGTCAGAGTTGTAATTTTGGAAAGTCATGATAGCCTGCATTTAAGGCCTCAGACTAGCTGAGTTACCTAGCAAGTGTGGAAATGAAAGAAAAGAGATCCTAGGACTTAGACCTGGGGCATTCTGACATGAGAATTATTGACTCCATCAGTTTTAACATCCAAGAAATTTTATTTTAACATTTATGGAGACCCAAGGCTTCACAAAAACATAGAATAAAATTCCCAAGTGTCACAATGCTGGCATGAAGTGGCAGTCAGTAAATACACATGGAAGGAATGAATGAGCTCCAAAATAAAGGTTTCAAAAACCCTTGAGATTTTGCGATTTTAGGACCCCAAGTTTCTTCCCACCCATGATGTGTTAGGTTGAATGTTGACTTCCCCAAAAGATATGTCCATGTCCCAGAACCTGGGAATGTGACCTTATTTGGAAAAAAGAGTCTTCTTTGCAGATGTAATTGAGTGAAGAATCTTGAGATGAGATCATCCTGGATTATCTGAGTGGGCTCTACATCCAATAAAAGTCCTTATGAGAAACAGACATGGAGGAAAAACACAGACAGATGGGGAGAAGGCCATGGGGCTGTGGCAGACATTGGAGCTGCAGTTTCAAGCCAAGGATTGACAGCAGCTGCCAGAAGCTTGAAGAGGCAAGGAGGATTCTAGCCTAGAGTCTCCAGGGAGAGTACAGCCGCCTGGCTGACACACGCCAGTCCAGCCAACACCTTCATTTCAGACTTCTGGCCTTCAGAACAGTGAGAAAATAGATTTCTGTTGTTTTCAGTCATCCAGTTTGTGGTCATTTGTTACAGAAACCTCAGGAAACTATTACACATGGTCTCTTTTAGCTGATGCTGTTGCAATATTTCCTTTGGCGCTCTGCTGTATTCTGATTCAGTGATTCTCAACTCTGGCTGCGCATTAGAATTGCCTAGATATTTTCTAACAAAGGCTGGTTGGTATCTGGAACATCCTCAGAGATTCTGATTCAGTAAGGCTGTGGTACAGGCTGATATTGGTGTAGAGCCAGACATAAGAACTACCATTTAATTAGTCATAGCAACTTAACATCAAGGGGTGGCACAGAGGTACAGGGGATGGGAATACCTGTATAATTGTTTTCACCTTAGGAATTTGCTTTGAAACATAAGAATATGTGTCTTTACATTCAAGTATATTCTTAGAAACTAACTGAAGCTGTTTCGCATCCTTGTGGCACCAAGTCCTCTTTCCACCATGAAATAGGTGCAAAGACAGTCCTGCTTCCACTGTGAAAAAATAAAAGGATACTCTGACAGGTGGCCACTGTTGCTGACCTGACCATTCCCCAGAAGCACCAGGAGGCATTGCTTTCTAGACTGAAGTTCGGTCATGCTTCACTTTAGTCTAATCAAAAAGATTTGCTTGCAAGTCTTCATTCCAGATGGTTCCAGTGCCTTCCATACAATCAGATAATGACAATTGTGAGTTTCTGGTGGCATGCTACTTCACGTAATTAAAAAAAATATTGCTGCATAGATGTGCTGAATAGGAGAAGAGTAAGTTATTATTTGGAGGGAAGAGGATTCCCAATTGTGGAACAAAGCAATTCCTTGTACCCTGGTTCTAAATAAATATTTCTTTATTTTTGAAGTTGCGTGACCCCCTATTATGGTCTTTTTTGCACACATGTCAGAAAGCAGCCATGAGTGCACTGTAGTTAGCAAAGTGAGCTTGTCTGTAAAGGGTCTTTGACGAAGAGCTCACTGCATCCATTGACTCCCCAGGATGTCTGAGGTCACAAGTTTGGCTGGAGCACATGAGCCCAGATAAAGAAGATGGTTTTGCCCTCCTGAAACAAAGCCAGAAATGATCTCCTTTATTGTGCACTTTGGGTCATGTGCTAATGATGAGGGTTTCTCTAATACTAATCCCCCTAATGAAGCCTTCTCCCAGCCCTTACACAAGCCCACAAGGCCCCGTGGCTTGGCAAGCCAGAGAGAATAAAAGCAGCCCGGTGTTTGGCTTTTGAACTGAGTTCAAGGCAATTAAAGTCAAGAGCTAAGGAGGGAGGGAGAGGGTTTAGAAATACCAGCATAATAAGTAGTATGACTGGGTCCTCTGTAAATTAACTCAATTAGACAAAGCCTGATTTAACGGGGGAAGATGGAGAGAAGCGCTACCCTCATTAAATTTGGTTGTTAGAGGCGCTTCTAAGGAAATTAAATCTGTTAGTTGTTTGAATCACATAAAATAGTGTGTGCAAATTCATGTACACACGTGCACACATGTAACCTCTGTGATTCTTGTGGTTATATTTTTAAGAAGAGAGGAATAGAATGCAAAGAAAAATAAAATATACTGAAAAGAAAAAAGACTGAAAGAGTGGAAGGTAAGGAGAAAAGTGGGATAGAGACAAGGAAAGTAAGAGAGAGAGAGAGAGCTCTCCCAATTATAAAACCATGAACCCCCTTTGGTGGGGGCTTCTGCTCAGTTGCTTGGACTGTAAAATCCTGCCAGGAGCCCAGGCTCAGTTCCCCCGAGTCTGCATGACGGTGGACAGCCTGGTGAACAAGGAGTGCTGCCCACGCCTGGGTGCAGAGTTGGCTGATGTCTGTGGCTCTCAGCAAGGCCGGGGACAGTGCACAGAGGTGCGAGCTGACACAAGGCCCTGGAGTGGTCCCTACATCCTACGAAACCAGGATGACCGTGAGCAGTGGCCAAGAAAATTCTTCCACCGGACCTGCAAGTGCACAGGTGAGGCCCATGCTCCAAGCTTGGTGGGGAGGGCCAGAGCTGGGAAAAGAGCTTCTAAGGAAAAGATGAGACTCTTGACAGAGACTCTTAGATTAGACTTTGAAAGGCAAACCAATGATGGTTTTGGTTGGAAGCATATTCAATAAGCCTGATGTGCTGGTTTATTCTTCATACCCTCTAGTACATCTAATTATGAAGACTAAATAAATATGGCGTGGGCCAAGCCTGCTTATATGAATGCATGCCAACATACTACTGGCTTGTTTGTTGGAAGGGGAATTTAAGAGCTTAAAAGACTGAGCAAGTCCTTTCAAGATGGATTCGGTGCCCTCTCCTGAAATGGGTTTGCACTTGTTGAAAAGGGATGGGTGAGGCAAGCATGTAGAAGACAGGGGTCAAAGGCAGGTGTTCTGGTCTCAACATCTCTCATGATTTGAACAGATTTTTTTTTTTTTTTTTTGGAGACGGAGTCTCGGTTTGTCACCCAGGCTGGAGTGCAATGGTGCTATCTCGGCTCACTGCAACCTCCACCTCCCGGGTTCAAGTAATTCTCCTGCTTCAGCCTCCCAAATAGCTGGGATTACAGGCACCCACCATCATGCCTAGCTACTTTTTGTATTTTGAGATGGGGTTTCACCATGTTGGCCGGGCTGGTCCCGAACTGCTGACCTCAGCAGAGTGCATGTTTCTCGTTAAAGCTTATGACTGGGTTGGAACTTTGACAAAATTGTCGAGCGATGGCAAGATGGCGCTTTCTCAAGGAGCTATGGCAGGGAGGGTCGTTATTAGATAACAATGGCTTTTTGTCACTTTTATCTGGACTTGAACTGGACATCACAAAATTTGCTCAGTGTCCTTCCTTTAGACTCTGGTCTCTCTCATTACCTGTTGCTTTGACATCTCTGTGCATTTCTCATTCCTCTAGCTCTTTGGGGCTTTTTCAAATCCTCCTCAGTCTTTCCCATCTCCAGTTTCCAGCAGCCATGCCCTTCCGGGATCAACACTCAAAGCCTGGCAGGGGGCCACTGAAATACAAAAAACACAAGTGGCAACCTCAGCAAAGCCCTTGGACACTGTTGTAGGCTGGGTGGTTGCAGAAGACTTTTTCCTTTTAAAAACACTTTTTACTTCTGTTCTCGCAGGATTCTGGAACATAGGTGGATATAGGTCATTGAGCTTCATAAGGTATTGAATAGGTATTACTAACGAAACATACAAAGGCCTGTGATGTTGGTGTAGGAATGACATTCGATTGTTTTTTCATTTTAACTTTCAACTTTATTTTAGATCCAGGGGGTACATGTGCAGGTTTCTGACATAGGTATATTGCACGGTGCTGGGGTTTGAGGTATGATTGATCCCATCACCCAGGTAGGGTGTGGAGCACCCAGTAGGTAGTTTTTCAACCTTTGCCCCCGCCTCCCCTCTCTAGCAGTCTCTAGTGCCTATTGTTGCCATCTTTATGTCCACGAGTGCCCAGACATTAGATTTCTTTTTTCACATTAAAAGTTCTGGCTTTAGGCCAGGTATAGTGGCTCACGCCTGTAATCCCAGCACTTTGGGAGGCTGAAGTAAATGGGTCACTTTGAGGTCAGGAGTTTGAGACCAGCCTGGCCAACATGGTGAAACCTCGTCTCTACTAAAAATACAAAAATTAGCCAGGCGTGGTGGTGGGCGCCTATAATCCCAGCTACTCTGGAGGCCGAGACAGGAGAATCACTTGAACCCAGGAGGCGGAGGTTGCAGTGAGCCGAAATCGTGCCACTGCACTCCAGCCTGGGCAACAAAGTAAGATCTGTCAAAAAAAAAAAAAAAAAAAAAAAGTTCTGGCTTTATAATCATTTTGTAGTAATATTTTTTATTCTGTCATTCAGAAGAATACGTAGGTCCTAGTTTTGCCCTGGATATTAATCATGACAAAAATTTCAATAATGTATTGGATATATATTACTCAGTTTTTCTAAGTTATTTAAGCATTTGCTTCTATAGCCCTTCTCTCAAAATTATCATGGTTTTTTTAGACGAATGAGGAGCAGGTTGCTGGTGTGGTTAGTGTGACTGAAAACCACACTAACACCTTAACTTTTTTGTTCAAAACCCCAAAATACTTCTAGAACAATTATTTCTATGTCGATCAATGAAAAAGTGCTGGCCAGGCACACCGGCTCACACCTGTAATCTCAGCACTTTGGGAGGCCAAGACGGGTGAATCATTGAAGGTCAGGAGTTCAAGACCAGCCTGGCCATCATGGTGAAACCCTGTCTCTACTAAAAATACAAAAATTAGCCAGGCGTGGTGATGGGCACCTGTAATCCCAGCTACTCAGGAGGCTGAGACAGGAGAATCACTTGAACCCTAAAGGTGGAGGTTGCACTGAGCTGAAATCGCGCCATTGCACTCCACCCTGGGAAACAACAGAGCAAGACTGCGTCTCAAAAAAAAAAAAAAAAAGAAAAGTGCCAACACTTTCAAAAGTTGTAAATCTGCATTGCATAGAATTCTGAGGCAGAGGACTTCAGGAAGTCACATATAACCGTTAACTCTTTTTGTTACCAGCTTCTTTATATTTTTGCCCTGGCTAGCAAGTTTTTTGCTTGTTTGTTTTAGGTAGGGATAGAAAGAATAGAGGATAGTAGAATAGAAGGGATCATTGCTATTTCCCTTTGCTGAGGAAATGTTTATAAATATTGCTCTAGAAGTAACAGGAACTTAGGATCACGGAGACCTACTTTCAAAAAAAAAAAAAAAAAAAAAAGGATCCCCCCTACTCTAAAAAGGCATTGGGCCAGAAATAGAGCCTGTCCTTTAGGTCCAGGCTGTAAGGAAATCCCATGTGCCTAAGCCAGTCCAAAGAAGCAGGGCTTCCTCCAGGGAGATGGTCTGCCTCTCCAGCCATTGTCTAGGCCAGGCCTGGCCCTGAGATCCCACCTCCAGGCTGTGGCTCCAGCCATTGTCTAGGCTAGGCCTGGCCCTGAGGACCCACGTCCAGGCTGTGGCTCACCTCCCCCCATGATCTGCTCAGTCCAGACTCATCAGGAACAGAACTCTTTCCACACCTACATTTTTTGAAAGGTAACTTAAGATTTGCTGTATCTATAAATTCAGTTTACTAGACTTTTAATGTTTCTCAGTTTTATTGAGGCATAATTGTTACACAGAACACTGCACATAATTAATGTGCACAATTTGGTATCTGGACATACCTACACAGTTGTGTTGCCATCTCCACAATCAAGATAATAAACATATCCATCATCTCCAAAGGTTCCTCGTGGTTCTTTGTTTTTGTTTATGTTTTGCTTTTGTGGTAAGAACAGTTAACATGAGATCTGCCCTCTTAACACATTTGTAAGTGCCGAATGCCTTATCGTTAACTATAGGCACTATATTGTACAGCACATCTCTGGAACTTGCTCATCTTGTATCGTTATAACTTTACAACTCCCCATCACCCCTCCCCCATCCCCTGGTAACCACCATTCTGTCGTGTACTTCTCTATGTTTGGCTACTTTAGATGCCTCATGTAAGAGGAATCATGCAGAGTTTGTCCTTCTGAGACTGACTTATTTCACTTAGCGCAAATGTCTTCCAGGTCCATCCATGTTGTTGCAAATGGTAGAATTTTTTTCTTTTTAAAGGCTGAATAATATTCCACTGTATTGTGACACCAACTTTGGATGGCTCTACTTATCTTGCTAGATGGTCTTTTTCTTTGAATCTCAGGGCACGAGACTAAGTCCATCGTGACTGAGCTGGGAAGTTATTTTGTGTATGTCATAAATACTATTCTGTGATGTGCCGTGTGTCCCAAAGCAGGACACATGTCCTTCAATTAATTCTCCCCCAG
The DNA here is from genome assembly GCF_003255815.1 of Theropithecus gelada. Classification (NCBI taxonomy): domain Eukaryota; kingdom Metazoa; phylum Chordata; class Mammalia; order Primates; family Cercopithecidae; genus Theropithecus; species Theropithecus gelada. Next base: position 33,676,475 of record NC_037685.1, on the reverse strand, counting down.
AGTAAGTTGCTAGCCTTCCTAGGGTAGCTTTTTTATGGGGCAATCTTTGGAATTGAAACCTGATCCTGAGCCTCCCAAAGAACCTCCTCTACAGTAGCCTGATGACTCTTTTGCGAATGGAGTCACTGGGTCACTCCTGGGATGATCCAAAATTTCTCAAGGAAGAGATGTAGATTAGTGTCTTGTAACAGACTATTGATGACCCCGAATATTGTTAATTCTTTGGAAAATAAACACCTCATAGTTTCCATAATCATGAAGGTGGTAAAGTAATTTCAGCCTAATAAGTAGAAACACATACAGGTTCTGGGATTTGTTTTTTAAAACTCTAAATTCTACAGTGAAATTCTCTGTAGAGAGTTTCTCTATAGTCTCTGTAGGGAGAAATTGAAACAAAAAAGCCACTGAGCTTAATTGTCAGGAAGAGCTGAACTGCAGGAGACTTTGAATTTACTGTTCACCTTATAAGGCTTACCTGCCAGTTGGCTTTATGAGAATATGCCATTTGCAGCTATGTCTTTTGGCTTCTGAGAAACTTGTACACCAAATAGTTTTTGAACAGTTGACAGTGAACTTCTTGTTTGTACAAGTGACTAATTGCCTCCATTTTCCAATCTCTGCAATGGGGATAATGATGAAACCACACTTGTAAAATCCTTTTGAGTTCTGTAGATGAAAGGACCTATGTAAGTATAAAGTATTGTTATTAAAATAATAGAATCTCTAATTAAAAGGAATAGGCTATTTAGAGTTCCTTGTAAATTCACTAATCGGTGGCCTTCAAGCTTATTTAGTCTAATGGCTTTCTGAGGTTGAGCTGATGCAGTTCACGTAGGAATGTGTGGTGTTTAGATGATCTCACTCTTTTTCCATTTTTATCCTAGTCCTTTGTAAGCATAAGAGTTTGACTCTTTAAATTTAATTTTCACTCGAGAACATACTCAATGGTCGAAAGATTGATATTATCTAGGAATCATTTTTTTTTTCTTTTCTCTCTGTTTCCCAGTAAGAGAACACAGTTCTTTCTAAAGTGCTTCTCTTCTTATATTTTTTTGCATTAGTAGATTAAGAAGAGAAAAACTAACTTACGTTAAATTGATGGAAGATGCTACTAGGAAATCTAAATTAAAGAAATAAACATTTTGTCTGCTAGACTTTCATGTTGTTACACTTTTCAGTCACCTCCAGCATTTCAATGAATTCTTCAGGTCAGGTCTGTAAACTCAGAAATGAAAGGGACCCAACTGCAGAGCTTTGGAAGAATTTCTCTGAGACATCTTGGAAAAGGAATGTTTTAATCGAATACATTTCTGGGTCATAAGTGAGCTCCAAAACAGACACAAGCTTTCTTTCCCTCCACCCCCCCCCCCATTCCTTTCACAGGTGTTGAAAACTTTCTTATTAGAACTTATACATTGCCTTTTGGAGGCAACTCTGGTTATGTTAAAGTTTCTTGTTCACTATAGTTGTGAAGCATCTCTGATTTTCTGAATCAAGATTAATCATTTCATCATTTGTCATCCAATGGAGCTTGACTTATTCCTCTGTATTCACTTTTCCCACAGTTTGACTTGTGTTGAAATGTCATTGTGTACATGTCCCTTCATTTCCACTAGACTAGGGTATTATGCCTCATTTATACAGATGCTTCCTGACTTATGATGGGGTTACATCCCAATAATCCATCATAAGTTGAAAATACCGTTAAGTCAAAAATACATTTAATACACCTAACCTATGAACATCATAGCTTAGCATAACCTACCTTAAATATGCTCAGAACACTAACATTAGCCTACAGTTAGGAAAAAGCATCTCACACAAGGCCTATTTTATAATAAGGTATTGAATATCTCATGTAATTTATCAAATACTGTACTGAAGGTGAAAACCAAAATGGTTACCTGGATATTCGAAGTGAGTTTCTACTGAATGCATATTGATTTTGCACCATCCTAAAGTTGAAAAATTTTAAGTTGAACCATCATAAGTCAGAGGCCATCTGTGTTTGTATCCACTAGTATCTGATCCCTTTTATTCAATTGTTCATTGGTTCTTTCACCAACTACCCAACCAACATTTATTTAGCATCAATTAGGCCCTTCAGATACGGGCGGGGGGTGGGGGGTGGGAACTGACATGATTCTTAAGATGTGCACAGTATAGTGATATGTAAGACAGATATAAAGACAAACAATTGTTATACTATTTGATAGGGGGTCTCTAATAATACTAGTAATAATAACACTTAATATAGAACTCTCAGCAAGGTGCGGTGGCTCACGCCTTTATAATCTCAGCACTTTGGGAGGCCAAGGCAGGCAGATCACCCGAGGACAGGAATTCAAAATCAGCCTGGCCAACATGGTGAAACCCCATCTCTACAAAAAATACAAAAATTAGCCAGGCATGGTGGCGGGCACCTGTAATCCCAGCTACTAGGGAGGCTGAGGCAGGAGAATCGCTTGAACCCAGGAGGTAGAGGTTGCAGTGAGCTGAGATCGCGTCACTGCCTTCCAGCCTGGGCAACAGAGTGAGACTCTATCTTGACCAAAAAAAAAAACACACACACACAAAACCCCACTCTCTCTATATATAAAATAAATATGTATATTTATAATATATAAATAAAAAAAATATTTAACTCACTATATACCAGATGTAGTTCTAAGTGCTCCACATTAATGTGCTTGTTTTTTATAACATAAAAGCTATGGTAACATAAAGGAAGACATGTTAAATTGTTGTATTTTTTAATAGACTTTAGAACAGTTTTAGGTTCACAGCAAAACTGAGTCAAAAGTACAGAGATTTATCTACCCCCTGCCCCCATACCCTCACACCTCCTTCACTGTCAGTGCATGTGTAGTGCTGGATACCTTTTAGATAGTAGGTGTTCAATAAATTATTGAGAGTCAATTATTTTGTTTCTGCCAACTACAAAGAATCATGACAAAGAAAATAGAGTAGTCCTCCAACTCATGGCACAAGTTATGAATTACTCAATTTCAACAATCAGACCCCCAACTCAAAAACAAGTGTTATGCCTTTAAATGTAAGAATGTATTAAATTATTATTCTTAAACTTAGGTGTGTTATTTATTAATATTTTTAAATATTGAGACTTTATTATTTTAGATCAGTTTTGGGTTCACATCGAAATTGGGGAGAAAGTACAAAAAATTTCCATCTACCTTCTCCCCCACACTCTGCAGTCTTCCACTAGCAACTTCCGCAAACCAGGGTTACAATCAGTGAACCTCTAGCGGCATTATCATCATCCACATTTCCCAGCATTATGAAGCACGGAATTACTCTTCTATGGTAGAGAGGTGACTAGACATTTACCTCCAATCAGCTATAGATCGCAAGCTGGAAATTTGACTGAATTTTAATCTGGGTAGCTACTCTTCTTTAGACACAGCATTTTGTTCACTCAGTTCTCAAAACAATGTTCCATTCCTATACTGCCAGAGTAGGTGATATGTTTTAATCAAATCTGTTTTTAAAACATAGAGTTTTAGTAAGGTTGCCCCAGGGAAAACAGACTTCAAGGTCCATAAAACTTGAAGCATCTTGCATAGCATCTGATGAGATAGAAGCCACTTCATAAATATTTGTTAAATAAATAATTTGTATTTAATTATCTCCAGGAATCAACATACATTTTAACGTTAAACTATTCAAAAACATGATTTTTAGTCTTGGGAAGAGTAGAATTTTTCATTTTTTTCAATATTTTTACTTATGTTCTCATAGAGTGCTGTAACAGAAAAATACAGATAATTGAGCTATGTAAAAGGTGGGATATAAAATATATTATAAAAAACAAAAAACTCAAATAACTGATACAATTAGAAAAAATTCTCCCTACTTACATTTTAAGGAAATTTTCTTTAACCATGAAAAAATCCAGTATAGAAAAGGAAGCCTGTGCATTTTCTTTACAGAGTGCTGTTAATCATTTCGTTTTCATGCTATTGGAAAATTTTCCTTTCCTTGAGAGATCCAAATAACCCTCCTTCCCCTATGGTCATAGTACTTTTTACTTACCTCTATTTTGCTACTTGTAGTTTACGAAAATTGTTTATAGGGCTGCTTTTTCTGCAAACCCACAGAACAGGGAGAGAAAATGTATGTGGCATCGTCTGCTACATGCTCGATAGTCACTCAACTGATTCACTCAACACATATTTGTTTAGAACAAGGCTAAGCACAGGCCTAGGCAGTGAGTTCACAGCCTTCCAGCTGCCTGGAGCTGAAACAAGTGTAGAGATGTTTACAATCAGTGTAAATAAATGTGAAGAAAGGGGATGTATGAGGTGCAAGGAAGTAACTGACCTGTACCCCAACCTGTGGAATCAGGAATGACCTTAGAGAGCACCAATGTGAAGCTTAAAGGAGAAATGGATCAGGCGGGTAAAGAGGAATTTAGGCAGACAGTGAGGGAAAAGTGTTCCAGGACGAAGGAAAAGCAAGCAATAGGCCTAGGGCATGAGATAGAGGAGGAGGAGTAAGTGAGCTGTTCACCCTCTTTAATTGCTTTACATAATCCCTTTAATCTTCTGGGAGATAAGCATTATTATCCCCTTTTGTTTCAGCCTTTTGCTCTAATGATATTCAAATTTTACCCTCTAACCTAAGGAATGAAGTGTTGGTCATACCCAATGCAATAAGTTGGAAGGCTAAGAAGGGAAAAGTCTGGGGCGAACTACAAGGATGCAAACTTTAGATGCTGATCAGAGATGCCCAGAGCTTCATCTTATTAGTGCTGTCCTCCTTCCCTGGACTTTGAGAAAGCAGGGAGCTTTGTGCCACTGACAGAAATCTCGCGGTGGTATGCACTTCCTGACATCATGGCTGCTGATTCACCTTTAGGACTTGCCAGCTTCGGTTGATTTTGTCTTAATGCTGTTAAATTTGTGAAATAAGCCAGCTTTTTAAATGTGAGATTTCTTCTAAATTCCTGGAAATCAGCTAATTCATGTATTTTCCTTCCTTCCTTCCTTTTCTTTCTTCCTTCCTTTTCTTTCTTTCTTCCTTTTCTTTCTTTCTTTCTTTTTCTTTCTTTCTTTTCTTTCTTTCTTTCTTTCTTTTCTTTCTTTCTCTCTCTCTCTCTGTCTCTCTTTCTTTCTTTTCTTTTCTTTCTTTCTTTTTTTTTTTTTTGGACAGAGTCTTGCTCTGTCGCCCAGGCTGGAGTGCAATGGCATGATCTCGGCTCACTGCAACCTCCACCTCCCGGTTCAAGCCATTCTCCTGCCTCAGCCTCTGCAGTAGCTGGGACTACGGGCATGTATTACCATGCCTGGCTACTTTTTGTACTTTTAGTAGAGATGAGGTTTCACCATGTCGGCCAGTCTGGTCTCGAATTCCAGACCTCAAGTGATCTGCCTGCCTTGGCCTCCCAAAGTGCCGGGATTACAGATGGTGAGCCACTGGGCCCGGCCATGTATTTATTTTGGTTTCATCTTTAGCTTGCTGTGTATTTTCTTCCTCTCTAAATCAAAGAACTGTTCTGTGTCATCCCTTTTTGTGGGCGTGAAGTGGGCACAGGAGGAGACACCTCTGCGATCCTGGGAGGAAGGAGTGTGTGCATGAGTCTGCTAGTGCTGCCATAACCAAGTCCCACAGACTAGGCAGCTTAAACACTGAAATTCACCCTCCCACAGTTCTGGAGGCTGGATGGCTGAGATCAGGGAGTCGGTTTCCTCTGAGGCCTCTCTCCTTGGCTTGCAGATCGCTGTCTTCTCTCTGTGTCTTCATGTGGTTTTCCTTCCAAAACTGTGTCCAAATTTCCTCCTCTTTTGAGGACACCAGTCATATTGGATTAGGGCCTACTCTAAGGACCTCATTTACCCTTAATTACCTCTTTAAAGGCACTATCTCCAAATATAGTCACATACTAGGTATACTGGAGGCTAGGACTTGGGGTAACACAGTTTAGCTCGTTGCAGTCCAGTATACAACGTATTTCATGTCCTGTTTCGTTGCTGGGAATGTGTCTAGGAAACTCTCTAGTGCTTAGTCCAGTTGGAGATAGAAACATTTAAGAGAAGACCACGGGAGGAAAATGGGCTTTCTTTGCCTTTGTGTAAGCACCTTCATCTTCTCTTCCATTCAAATTTCAGAGTACAAATTCAGAAATTTCTTCCAAACGACATAAACCCACTTCCCTTTCCATCTGTCTGTTTTGTGAACTAGGAAACTTTGCCGGCTATAATTGTGGAGACTGCAAGTTCGGCTGGACCGGCCCCAACTGCGATCGGAAGAAACCGCCAGTGATTCGGCAGAACATCCATTCCTTGAGTCCTCAGGAGAGAGAGCAGTTCTTGGGCGCCTTAGATCTCGCGAAGAAGACCGTACACCCTGACTACGTGATCACCACGCAACACTGGCTGGGCCTGCTTGGGCCCGATGGGACCCAGCCGCAGTTTGCCAACTGCAGTGTTTATGATTTTTTTGTGTGGCTGCATTATTATTCTGTTAGAGATACATTATTAGGTGAGTTTTTTCTTTGGCTGAAGGTATATTATTATAGATTTTGTTTGGGTTGAGGGTATGGCAGTAGGAAGTAATTTCATGCAAGTTAATTAACAAGAGAGCAACCTCAAGGCAGCCTTAGGTTTATGAAAGTCGTGGAATTATCAAATACTGCCTGGAGTTAGAAAGACGCAGTTTCTTCCTGCACGTTGGCTGCAGACACTTTAAATGTTCTCTCCTCTACTGTATCTTCTTGGTTCAAAGGGTAAACTCTTCTCTGTGAAGCTGTTAATCATCAAAAGCGTGAGTTGGTGAGGTGGAGGTGAATTCCTTTTGATTTCAGAAGAAAATATTTGCAAATCTGACCATGGAAGCCCTCTCTGACCTTTTCTCCAAATTAGAGGAATTAACTGAACATGTGCCAAGGCACATGAAGCTTCTTTGTGCGGAATTAGAGTGCTCATGTTGGAAGTGGGTATCTTGTTAAACTCACATGATAGATCAACTTCGGGTGGATTTTAGGCAATCTATCACATGATTGACATTCAGATAATCATTTATGGTCCTCCTACATGGTCCAGAACCCCCCGGTTTCTTGGAGCTGTATTGTCAAGGAAAAGTACAAGCTTAGCCATAGCAATGTAGAGTTTCTGCTGCTTAGCTGTTTGCAACACAGTCATGTTGGATGCTTGAGAAATTGGTGACCTGCCCTTCTAGGTCTTAAAAATTGGGGCCTGCGGCCAGGCGCGGTGGCTCAAGCCTGTAATCCCAACACTTTGGGAGGCCGAGATGGGCGGATCACAAGGTCAGGAGATCGAGACCATCCTGGCTAACACGGTGAAACCCCTTCTCTACTAAAAAAATTACAAAAAACTAGCTGGGCATGGTGGCGGGCGCCTGTAGTCCCAGCTACTCGGGAGGCTGAGGCAAGAGAATGGCGTAAACCTGGGAGGCGGAGCTTGCAGTGAGCTGAGATCCGGCCACTGCACTCCAGCCTGGGCGACAGAGCGAGACTGCCTCAAAAAAAAAAAAAAAAAAAAAAAAAAATTGGGGCCTGGATAGGACTTGGAATGAGGTAGTTGTCTGTTACAAACTTCATGGATCAAGTAGGTTCAGCTTTGTCCTTATTTTTCAGTCAAAAGAAAGCCACAGACACCAATGTATTCTAGGAGGGCTTGACTCCATCCTAGATTCTTCTCATAGCAGTCCTTGAATGCATGGCTGTACGTGCACCTGTCCCCATTTTTGGGGTCCTTCATTGGGGTCAGGATGAATGAAGACATCAAGCTCACTTTGAAGAGCGAGATTCTGATTTGGACACGTTCATCCCTCTGCTTATCACTTGTTCCCATTCACTTGATACCCTCTTGTGGTTGGGTTCTGAGAATTTGAAACCTTGCTCTGGATTAAACATGAAACAGGGCTGTGTAGCCAACATCAGGGACAGCAGTGCTTTTCTCACTGTGAGTCTTTTAAAACTTGTCTTACAGGTAAGCATCTGTCTTTCTTTATCGATAGATAAGGAGGCTCTTTTGGCTATAAACCTTTATAGTTTTCCTGTCATCACTCTGAGGAATTTTTGCTTTATGAGAGGGTAGTCTCTCAAGAGGAAAAGAAAATGATAGTTTCTGGTCATAGCTAGGAATTAAATTTATATTCATGTCTGTTCAACTCTCTGAAGTTATTATAGGTATTTTGAACAAGAACTAAAGTTAGCTAAAGTTTCTACATAACCATCAAAGCTGTTATGAAAAAGGGAAGAAGGATGGACCAGGCAGTAAGGAGGTCATTAAATCGTCCAGAGCTTTTCACTAAAATTGGCAGTTCCAGTGTCCAGCCTAAATGGCTTGAATGTATTTTTCTCTCTTCTGGTCTCAGCGAGCATGCTTGTCAGCTAGTAGTTATAACAGATTGATGGGTGAGGCAAAATACGTGAAAGTTCTTTTTGGTTGCATAAATGCTGCATTAGGACTAAGTGCAGTAGAAGTGACGATATTATTAATCCCTCCCTTTTAAATTTATACCTTTGTGAAGCATAGGTTAGCAAATGCCTTTTACAAATATATTTCATTTAGGTCTTAATGATCTATTCTTTTGGATAGTTTATTTCACCTGAATGGATTGTTGCTTACAAATTAAATATGTATCAGGGGCTGAAAGTCACCTGAATTTCCTGGATCTCTGCTAGAAATCAACCTTTTGATAGATAAAGGATGGTTGATCCTAAAAGTACTAGTTACTTCTGAAATTCATGGCATTGCTGTTGCTTTTGGAGAGAGAAATAACAACAGACTTTTTTCTTACTACTATAAAACATCATGGACTTATTGGCTCTATAGATACAGCCTAGGTAAGATTTAACATTTAAAAAATTCTATTCTGTCATCTCTAATGTGTTTCCCAATTGTTTCAGGACCAGGACGCCCCTACAAGGCCATAGATTTCTCACATCAAGGACCTGCTTTTGTTACCTGGCACAGGTACCATTTGTTGTGTCTGGAAAGAGATCTCCAGGTAGGTCAAAACTATGCATTTAGTACTTTTATTTTTTTAAAAAAAATTTATTGTATATATTTAAGCCATACAATGTGGGTTTTGATATACTTATCTTGATGTTCATATAAGGTAAGTGATTAGTGCACTAAAGCAAGTTAACATACCCAGCATCACATAGAGATATCTCTTTTTGTGTGTGTGTGGTAAGAGTACCTAAGGTCTACTCTCTTGGCAAATTACCAGTACACAATACAACCTTAACTATAGTCTCAGACCTCTAGACTTATTTATCCTACATAACTGCAACTTTGCACCTTTCAGTCTACGTCTTCCCATTTCTCCCAGTCCCTTGTAACTACTATGTAACTCTCTTTCTATGTATTCATTGTTTCTTTTTCTTTTTTCTTCTTTTCTTTAGATCCCACATGTAAGTGAGATCATACAGTGTTTTCCTTTCTGTGTCTGGCTTATTTCACTTGGCATAATGTCTTCTAGATTCATCTGTGTTGTTGCAAATGGCAGGATCTCCTTTTAAAAGGCTGAATAATATTCCATTGTATACAGTATATATATGTATATTACATATATAATATACACACACTGATTATATATATAAAATATATAATATGTATTTTGTGTATATATAATATACACACACTGATTTATGTCACAGTTTCTTCATTCATTTATCCATCTGGTACTCTTAGTCTTGGTAGACATTTGGTTGAGATACATATCAGTCTTTGCCTTGTATGCTTTCTTGTTGTATCTGATGGCATGGATTAAATGACTAGGCCTGCCCTTTGCTTTTAGCGACTCATTGGCAATGAGTCTTTTGCTTTGCCCTACTGGAACTTTGCCACTGGGAGGAACGAGTGTGATGTGTGTACAGACCAGCTGTTTGGAGCAGCGAGACCAGACGATCCGACTCTGATTAGTCAGAACTCAAGATTCTCCAGCTGGGAAACTGTCTGTGATAGGTAATGGCTCCTATACCTGCAATGGTGTCCAGAGATAGTCTCTTCTGATGTCTGAGACATGGAGAAGTCACTTTATCGTTCTGTTTCTTAGGCATGTGGTATCCTATTTACATGTTTCTGAAAACAGTTTTCCTATGGGAGGTGGGATTTCAAAAATTCTAAGCTCTTTAATTAAAAGAATAGATATATCAAAATCACATTTGTGAATTGATTATGCTTAGTGGTCATTCATTTTGAAATCAGGTTTGTTTTATCAGGTTAGTGCAAATGTAATTGCGGTTTTTGCCTTTAGAAGTAACAGCAAAAACTGCAATTACTTTTACACCAACCTAATCAAATTAAGAGTAGTTCTTGCATTCAGTCAACATTTGCTAAGCACCACCGTATCCTACGTGATGTAGTTACTGCCGAGAATACAAAGATGAGTGAAATAAAATCTCCCTTTTGAATATTGTCTTGTATTAATAAAGATAGATTTCTTGTAAGTAAATTACAATTGAGTGTGAGAAGCACTGTAACAGATGTATACACAAAGACAAGAAGAGAGTCTGGGCAAGTCCCAAAGAGGCAGAGATGGTGGTTCTGAGAAGGGAAGGGGCACAGGCCTTAGTCAGGTGTAGAGGAGGTGAGGGGAGTGTGGGAGGGCAGTGGGTGGGTCCTTGGTAGAGGGAACATCATGCGTGAAGTTAGATAATTCTCTGGAAACAGCCTGATATGGCTGAGCCATGGGATGCTGGTGAGTTGAAGAGGACAGGGGCTTGGGGACAGCCAGGGAAGGATGGTCTCTGACATGCTAAAGACTTCACACACAGGTCAGTGGCCTGGCCTGCAGCCCATGAAGAGTTCTGTCCTCAAAGACTCCTTGAATTTGTTTCTCTGTCCTGGAACACATTTCAGCAAAAAATTTCCCAAGAGGTTCCTCACCTTCCTTTATTCATTTTTTCCCTCCAAAATCCATGTCCCCCCTCCCCCCACGCCTCTTTATTTTGAAACGGGGTCTCACTCTGTCACCAGGCTGGAGTGCAGTGGTGTGATCTCGGCTCACTGCAACCTCTGACTCGATTCTCCTGCCTCAGCCACCTGAGTAGCTGGGATTACAGATTTGTGCCACCACGCCTGGCTAATATTTGTATTTTTAGTAGAGATGGGGTTTCACCATGTTGGCCAGGATGGTCTCGATCTCCTGACCTCATGATCTGCCCGCCTCGGCCTCCCAAAGTGCTGGGATTACAGGCCCGAGCCACCACGTCTGGCCTCAGAATCCCTGTGTTTTAAACCCCACTGCTCTACTTTCCTCCCAGGTCCTTAGACTGCTCCAGGGCACAGAGCTCAGGCTTCCCCTGCCCCCAGGCTTCACTGCCAACACCCTGAGCCTGGGCAGGTATGCGTTTTGAGGGGCCCATGCCCAGCTAGCAGGGACTTCGTCTTCCACATCCTGTGCTTCTCCTCTGGTGCTCAGAACAGTGCTCCACGAGAAGGGACATCATCAGTGCTCTTTCCGTGACTGAGCTTAATTCCGTCAAGCGCTGTTTCCCACCGTACCTTGGGATAGTAGAGGATGGTACGTGAACAGAGATTTCTGTCATCAAGCAAATTTACAGAAGACTGAGTTTAAAAGGTTTTTAAATTTTTAGAATGTCTTCAAGCCTTCCATAGATAAATGTGTTATGCTTTTTCAAGAGGAGCCTAACCTTACCTGACCCTGGAGCTCTTACTTCACGGGGCATCCCATTGGAATCCACTTTGGGAACTGCTGCCTGGGAGCCCTTGGAGACCTTTCTTAGCTTAGGGTTTAGGTCCTGGCCTCTTTCATCCCTGTGGATGTGCTGATTCTGTTCTCACATACTCAGTCCTACCCCTAATCATGAAAACCCTCACAATAACATCTTTAAATTTTTATCTCTACCAGTGAAATAATGGTCTGCCCTTTGGGAGACCAAGGTGTGAGGATTGCTTGAGGCCAAGACTTCGAGACAAGCCTGGGCAATGTAGTGAAACCCTGTCTCTACAAAAAGTTTAAAAAGTTAGCCCAGCTAACTTTTGACTTATGGGCGCGGTGGCTCACGCCTATAATCTCAGCACTTTGGGAGGCCGAGGTGGGAGGATCATCTGAGGTCAGGAGTTTGATACCAGCCTGACCAACATGGTGAAACCCTGTCTCTACTTAAAATACATAAATTAGCTCGGCATGGTGGTATGAGCCTGTAGTCCCAGCTACTCAGGAGGCTGAGGCAGGAGAATTGCTTGAACTCAGGAGGCGGAGGTTGCAGTGCGCCATTGCACTCCAGCCTGGGCTACAGAGTGAGACGCCGTCTCAAAAAAACAAAAATAAAACACAAAAATGGGCCAGTTGTGGTGATGTGCACCTGTAGTCCCAGCTACTAGGAAGGCTGAGGCGGGGGGATTGCTTGAGCCCAGGAGTTCAAGGCTGCAGTCAGCTGTGATAGTGCCACTGCACTCTAGCCTGTACAACAGAGTGAGACCCTATCTCTAAATAAAAAAAGAAAAAAATAAATAGAAAGAAAGAAACACTATTCTGATGGTGGAATCCAGGCCACAGCAGGCATGTAGGATATAATGTCTTATGGACATGGGACCTTGTCAGTCCGTGCTGAGCACATAACTATTGATACTCTACTACCTTGGAACATTTTCCAACGCAACGTTTCTTCTAGTGTCTCCCCTTTGTGTACTTTCATCTGCTTTTACTCTGACCTCCCCTGTTTGCCTTCAGTTTGCCTAAAATACTTTCGTAACTTTACATGTCACTTCTGCCAAAACTAGCTTAGCTCAACATGATATGAACCATCCTATTCTCCCTTCAGTTACTCAAATTTCAAATGCACACAATAGAAGTCATTTTGCCTTGTAAACCCTTCACTGTCTTTCCAACAGAATGGTAATGATTATTCATATTTATACCCATGTCCATATTTTGCGCATCTCCGTTTTTGGAATTTCTCAACCCATAATGGCTTTCAGGTATAGTACTTTTTACCACATATTGTTAACTCTGGTAAAGTAATTGTAATAAAATTTTACCATGATTGTGCCCCGGATTGGTTTGCTTGGTGCAAATTTATAATACCATCCACAAGTTAAGACATATTACTTTTTGTTTTTGGTTTTTTTTTTTCTTCTTGAGACAGGGTCTCACTCTGTCACCAAGGCTGGAGGGCAGTGACATGATCTCTGCTCACTGCAGCTTCCGTCTCCTGGGTTCAAGCGATTCTCCTGCCTCAGCCTCCTGAGTAGTTGGGGCAACAGGCACACGCTACCACGCCCAGCTAATTTTTGTATTTTTAGTAGAGTCAAGGCTTTGCCATATTGGCCAAATTGGTCTCGAACTCCTGGCCTCATGGGATCCACCTGCTTTAGCCTCCCAAAGAACTAGGATTACAGACGTGAGCCGTCGCACCCAGCCAAGACATATTATTTTAAATCTTATTACAAATCTTAGCTTGGATGACTACAACCACCGGGTCACCTTGTGCAATGGAACCTATGAAGGTTTGCTGAGAAGAAATCAAATGGGAAGAAATAGTGTGAAATTGCCAACCTTCAAAAACATACGAGATTGCCTGTCTCTCCGGAAGTTTGACAATCCTCCCTTCTTCCAGAACTCTACGTTCAGTTTCAGGTGGGTGCTCTGAGCGCGGCTGGACCTGCGTGTACAGTACAGGTTTTCATGCATCTGGTTGTGATGAACTGGAAGGAAACCCAGGTTTTGGGGGTTGACTACGAAGCTAAGTGATGAAGAGAGGCTTAGTAAGAGAAGTTAGCAAGGGATTGGTGTGAGGAAAGTCTTTACCCATCTACTATGACTGACAATGTGGTTTTAATGCGTTCTAACTTAGCTGTTGAAAACCACCTTTTGTATTTCTAATTGCTGTACATCAATAAGTCCAGTCTTCGGAACCAGGGTATTTCATTAAATACAGTGTTTTCTCAATGCCCATACTCTTTCTCTTTTCTTTCTTAGTTTTTAAAATGTTGATATTAGAAATTTATCAGCCATACACCTTAATAGTGGGGTCTGAGATCTCAGAGGAGTATCGCAGACTAAATTCAACTCAAATCATAGCACAGCAATGACGTTACAATACTTAACATTTAAAGACCACTATTAATCTTCCACCACACGTTGGGCATGGTGCTCATGCCTGTAATCCTACTGCTTTGGGAGACCAATGAGGGAGGACTGCTTGAGTCCAGGAGTTTGAGACCACCTGGGCAACACAGCAAGACCCTGTCTCTACAAAAAATTAAAAAGCAGCCAGGTGTGGTGGTATGTACCTGTAGAGGCGGGCCCAGAATTTAAGCACATCTCAAAATCACTAAAGAAAAACATATTTCATGCCCTGCTCCCAGAGTTTCTGATTCAGTAGGTGTAGGCTATGTCTTAGCAATTTGCATTTCTAAGCAAATCCCAAACGATGCTAGTTAAGGTGTTCTGAGCACTGCATTTTGAGAACAACTCCCCTAACTCAAACATATAGGAAATGCAATCTATTTTAATAGCACTTTTGTCACAATGAAAAATTAATTCATCCTCCTTTTCAAAACAGCCTTAAATGTTATCCTTCCCCCACCTTTGACATTACTCTGAAGGTTGTGTCCAACCCCAACAGACTCTGAGCCATGCTACACTTAGCAGAACCTCTACATGTGAGTTCAGCCTACCCTGCCCTGGTCCCATACAAGTTGTCTTCTTTAAACACAGTTAAGAAACAGAGAGAATCCAGTTTTGGAGAAGATCTTTAATCTATCTACCACCCCCTTTTTGGACCCATCTTTGTTTAAAATCTTATTTATAAACGTATTTCTCATAATTCTTAAAGTCTTTTTATGGTGGTAGAATTTTTTTTTTCTTTTTTGTAGAGCCAGGGTCTTGCTGTGTTACCCAGGGTAGAGTGCAGTGGCACAATCATGGCTAACTGTAACCTCAAACTCCTGGGCTCAAGTGATCCTCCTACCTCAGCGTACTGAGTAGCTGGACCTTCAGTCAAGCTGAAGGTCTATTTGGTTGAGAAATATAAATATCAGATTAAATGTTAAATAAAATATTGATCGCAATCATGTGCTGGGCATGGTACTGAACCCTGGCAATAAATATCTGAAGAAAACACAGAACCTGCTCTCCAAAGGTATGAGAGACAGGTATGAAGGTTGTCACACAGTACACAAAAGAGATATAATTCAGAAATAGCATTGTTTAGGAGTTCTCTCCCCTTACAGAGGATTATCGTTAAAGTTTGGGGCTAATTCTTGGTGAATTTGTTATGACAGAGCTTCCCATACACCTACCCAATCTCAAATTAGAAAACTATCATCTAGGCTGAAAACGACAAAAAAGATACCTTTATCAGTCTTTGTCTGTTGTCACTGATGTACTTGTTTCTCCCAGGAATGCCTTGGAAGGGTTCGATAAAGCCGATGGGACTCTGGATTCTCAAGTGATGAGCCTTCATAATTTGGTTCATTCCTTCTTGAACGGGACAAATGCTTTGCCACATTCAGCTGCCAATGATCCCATTTTTGTGGTATGTCGAAGACTCAGAATGCATGAAAAGTTTCTAGATAACATGTCAGATTTACTTTTCTCCATACAATTAAGATTTGGCGGTGTTTTATTCTCTGTTGAACAACGTGGTGTGTGCAAATGTAAATTAATTTCCATCTATACCATAGAGATGGTTAGGTGGCATTTGAAGGCCCTACTCAGAACCCATGCTTCAGGGATGGTTCAGTTTTGGATGATCTTAGACAAGAGTTTATAATTCCACTGGTGAATTCATAAGTTAGCATAATAATCAATGATTTTTCATTGGCTAAATGAGTGTTGTTGAGGTCCATTAGTCCACACAAACCACCTTCAATGTGTTACCTGTAGGAAAGAGAGGTTCTGTTAGCCAGAAAAGGGGAGGAGAATGGAGAGGGCATGCTGGACATTTAAACCTCCTATGCCAACTTGAGTGAGCTTTACTTGAGAAAGAAGAAAAGCAGCCCCTGATATCCAAGAGCTGGCCTGGTGCTATCAACCAGGTGTTGATGTCCCCCGTTGGACATAAACAATCTCGTAGAACATCGACGGCAGACAAGGCCACTCTGTGCCCATGATGGATCAGGACAAAAATAAGACAACTCCATAACCGTGTCTGAGCACAGACAAATTACGAACATTGTCCAAGTCACAAGATGCATGACATCCCCTTTCCTGGCTATTATAAGCAAAAAATGACAAATGCCTTCATCGACGGCATTAATACAAAAACTCACATTTGAGGCAATTTAATTTGTTAATCGATTCATGCCTCTGACGTGTAATAATACAGACAGTAAACAGGATTGCTGTTGACTGTGCGGGAGCCTCACCGTTGTTTAAATTTCAGTGTGATGAACTCCTTTGGTATATCAGTTAATTTCTGTCTCACTTTAAAACAAAAGAAGAAAACTGCCAGGCATGGTGGCTCATGACTGTAATCTCAGTACCTTGGGAGGCTGAGGAGTTCGAGACCAGCCTGGGCAACATTGTGAGACCTTTTCTCTACCAAAAAACTTTATAAATTAGCTGGACATGGTAGCATGCACCTGTGGTCCCAGCTACTTGGGAGGCTGTGGTGGGAGGATCACTTGAGCCTGGGAGGTTGAGGCTGCAGTGAGTCATGATCGTGCCACTGCACCCCAGCCTGGGCAACAGGGTGAGACCCTGTTTCAAAAACAAAAACAAACTGAATAAAACTTGACAATAACATTGTAAATTTTACATTTCTGAACTTTTTTAGTGTTTTTGTTTGTTTTTTGAGACGGAATCTTGCTCCATTGCCCAGGCTGGAGTGCAGTGGTGCTATCTCAGCTCACTGCAACCTCTGCCTCCCGGGTTCAAGTGATTCTTCTGCCTCAGCCTCCCAAGTAGTTGGGACTACAGGTGCACGCTACCATGCCCGGTTAATTTTTGTATATTTACTGGAGACAAGGTTTCACCATATTGGCCAGGCTGGTCTCGAACTCCTGACCTCCTGATCTGCCTGCCTCAGCCTCCCAAAGTGCTGGGATTACAGGTATGAGCCACTGGGCCGAGCCTTTAGTTTTTAGAATATGTTCATCCCCTGGTGAACTTTTCTAAGACAAACAAAATGAGGAAGAACGAGTCAGGACCACACTGTTCAGCTGCCCTAGTCAATGCTCTCCAGTCTATGACCTCTAGGAACACAGTGTAGTTGAATATATTGGTCTGTTACTCCTTGCAGGGAGAGAACGGAGGACTGTGGAGAGTCTCAGCCAGTGGGTGCTGGAAAAGATAGAAAGGATTTGGGCTTGTGCCAGGTGGTTTGGGGAGGACTTTTGGAAGCCCTGCTCTGAATCGGATGTTGTCAGGAAGCAGGGGTAAGCTTCCTGATTCGATGATTGGGTGTCTTGTTAGAGTAATTATATGTGTATATGGGGCAGACTAGACTGAGGTTAAAGCCATAGTTGGTAAAACAGCAGCAGATGCTCACATTAGCCGGGAAAGGGGATGTCATGCCTCTTGTGTCTTGGACAATGTTCATAATTTGTCTGTGCTCAGACATTATGGGGTTTTCTTGTTTTTGTCCTGATCCGTCATGGTTACTATGTGAGGACACAGCTAGAAGGCTCAGGAAGAGCATCTTCACCAGGAACCAAATCAGCTGGCACCTTGGTCTCAGACCTCCTGGTCTCTACAACTGTGGCATATAAATTTTTGTTGCTTAAGCCATCCAATCTGTGGTCTTTCATTATGGCAGCTTGAGCAGACTAAGACACATTGCTAAGATTAACATTAAGGCAAGGAAAAATCTGGAAAAAAAACAGAGAGTCTTTGGATACCATACAGTCTGAATAACAATATAAACTCAAAATATAATATATTCAGAGTGGCCTTGTCTGCTGTCGATATTCTATGAAATTGTTAATGTCTGATAGGGGGACATCAAGGCCTCGTGGATAGTGCCAGGCCAGCTCTTGAATGTCAGGGACTGCTTTTCTAAGTACAGGTCACTCAAGTTGTCATAAGAGATTTAGACAACATAAACATTCTTGTTTTGGTAGCCAATCCCTAACAGTGCTTCTGCTTTACAGATACTAAACTCACCATCGTCTATTTTAACCCTGTCTGTGTGTCTTCTGAGTTGCATGTCTTGAATAGATAGTTTTGGAGCAATTCCAAGAAGAAATTTCACCTCTTCTCCTTTCTTATTTTGCGAGTATTTTGAGTTTATATTGTTATTCAGTTAGATTGTATGGAATCCAGAGACTCTCTGGTTTTTTTTCCAGAATTTTCCTTGCCTTAATGTTAATCTTAGCAATGTGTCTTAGTCTGCTCAGGCTGCCATAACGAAAGACCACAGAGTGGATGGCTTAAGCAACAGAAATTTATATCCCACAGTTCTAGAGGCCAGGAGGTCTGAGACCGAGGTGCCAGCTGATTTGGTTCCTGGTGAAGATGCTCTTCCTGAGCCTTCTAGCTGCGTCCTCACATAGTGGAGGGAAAGAGAGCATAAACTCTCTGATGCCTCTTTTTACGATAATACTAATCCAGGGCCCTACTGTTCTGACCTCATTAAACCTTAATGACCTCTTTCTAGGCTCTATCTCCAAATACAGTCACATTGTAGGTTAGGGCTTCAACATATGGATTTTGGGGGAACACAATTCAGTCTGTATATAGCATTTATAATGCATCGTCAAACCATCAGTTTATAGAAGTTTGTTTTTCTTTTCTTTTTTCTTTTTGAGATGGAGTCTCACTCTGTTGCCCAGGCTGGAATGCAGTGGTGCGATTTTGGCCCACCGCAACCTCCGCCTCCCGGGTTCAAGTGATTCTCCTACCTCAGCCTCCCGAGTAGCTGGCATTACAGGCACGTGCCACTGCACCTGGCTAATTTATGTATTTTGAGTAGAGACAAGGTGTCACCATGTTAGCCAGGCTGGTCTTGAACTCCTGACCTCAAGTGATCCTCTGGCCTCGGCCTCTCAAAGTGCTGAGATTATAGGCGTGAGCCACCGCGCCCAGCTGGAAGTTTGTTTTTCTAGACTTTTGGGAGGCTTCATGACTGATTACAAGTCAATCAGTTTTACTTGATACAGACCAGGGCAATCTTGGGAGTGTAATTGAACCACATGGAGCATCTGCTTCCCACTCTGCAACGTGTGGGTCTCGACCCGATCTGGCGGTGAAAATGTACTCAGTGAAGTGACTCTTAGTAGATTAGGACAACAGGAAACCGGTCTAGAGCCTGTCAAGTACAATACAAATGTTATCATAAAAATAATAACATGCTTTATAATGGTCAGAATTAGAGAACTATATGTTAGGTTTCGATTTTCAAACCTTAATTAAGATTTCTTATCTTGTTCTCCAAAGCAGACAGTCATGTCCTAAGACGTTTTACTAATAAGCACAACGTCAGAAGTATTTCACAGGTGATTATTATTGTTACTCAACCCAGGTACAAAAAGAGGAGCTATGAAGAGGGAGAGTGAAGGTATAGCTTTCAGTGACTCTAAGCTTGCCTGATGGGTGTGAAGTAGCTTTCTGGGGCTCCTAGAGAGGTTAAAGCATAGTCAGGTGAGCTTCAAGAAATCTTGAGATGGAATTAGTTGGTAGAGTTGTTCTTTCCTTTGAAAAAATGTTTCTTTCCTCATATTTGCATAGTAGCAATAAATGAAGGGGTTGTCAGAAGTCTGAATTAATGGTCTAACAAGGTGGGGGCTTATTTAACAAGATGGGGGATTATCTGTAATGCCGCCACCGCGATCTTTGCTTTTCTCTAGAATGCCCGCCTTGTTCGATGATTCTAACTTGATGGTTCAGATCATTTTTTCTGGCTATCGTCTCAGCCATAGCTTATGCCAAGCATTTCTGGTGTCTGCTTTCTCAGCCATACATCCGTACATCTATTTATCTATACTATACGTCTCTAAGTATTTATTAAAGCATACATTGTCAACTGTACAATTTATACACACAATTCATATTCATAAGGAAAAATGTCACAGTACTCCTTATCCAGTACTCCAATATGTTATAAGTAGAACAGCAGAATCCTCTGATAAATTAAGGATTATACCCCAACTCTTTCTCTCCTATTAAAAGTGATGCTAGTAATTTGATTTTCTGCATCCCAAGTCTCCAGGATTGCTAAACCTTATCTCCTTCTTTTGAACAAGCCCACTAAGTGGATGGAAATTGGCAACATTTTTCTGTAAATAGCCAGGTAGCAAATATTTTGGGCTTTGGAGCCAGATGTTCTCTGTTGTAACTACTGAATTCTGCCCCTGTAGCATGAAATCAGCCATAGAGCATGCATAAACAAATGAATGTGGTGTTGCAATGAAACTTTATTTACAAAAATAGGTTGTAGGCTCTGTTAGGCCTTCAGGCTTTAATTTATCAACCTGCGGTGTAAAGGATTCACTGCTCTTCTTTGTATTAGTTTGTAGGAAGGATAGTAGGAATCTCTCTCTCCCTCCCTCTCTCTCTCTCTCTCTCTCTCTCTCTTTTTAAGAGACAGTCTCTCTCTGTTGCCAGGCTGAAATGCAGTAGCGTGATCATAGCTCACTGGAGCCTCGAACTTCTGGGCTCAAGTGATCCTCCTGCCTCAGCCTCCCAAGAAGCTAGGACTATAGCCACGTACCACCATGCCCAGCTTTTTTTTTTTTTTTTTTTTACTTTTTATTTTTGTAGAGATGAGGTCTTACTATGTTGTCTAGGCTGGTCTCAGAACTCCTAGCCTCAAGCAATCCTCCCACCTTGGCCTCCTAAAGCACTGGGTGAGCCACCATAGCTGGCCTGTAGTAGGGATATCCCTTTAGTCATATTTCTCCTTCTGCTTTAGGGTGGAAGCTCACATTGTAACGTAATGGATGAGAAATCCCGTGACTTAACATGGTTCAGAGATGTAAGACATTTAATCATCTTTGTCTTTGTTGCTTTTAATGGACTTAATGTTAAAATTTTATTTTCTTTAGTAGTATGTGTAATATACAAATAAGCAAAAAGCCACAGCCTTTCGTTAAAGGCATAGAATGAATAATGTTTTGGCACTAGTTCCAGAACTCACAGTTACTTCAGGCTATCTTCAAAGAGTTTTATGCTGAAGCCAATTCAGCTTTAAATGATTTTTCACATATTGAGATCCAGGTTAAAGCATTTCAGTTAACAGAGTTATAGCTTCTGGAATTTCAAATTCACGAGGCAATTCATGCAAATATATTGCACATGACATTTATTAAAATTATTTTTTGTGAAATCTCTTCAAGCAATAGAGCTACAAAATTGTATGTGATCACAATAATGAGAAAAGAAGGCAGAACATTAAAGTGCAGGAAAAACTCCAAAGCAATCTCTAGTAATTCTTAAGGTAATTGAGGCAAATGCACACATTTATCATGGAAAATAAGATTAGGCCAGAGAAATGCTAAGTGCTGTCTTCAATATTAAATTTAGATATAATCCAGAAAAGCAAAAAAAAAAAAAAAAAAAAAAAGGAAACCAACAGACTTAAAGTTATTTAAATGCCAAGAAAGAAACTATGTTACATAGTGGTAATTTCCTTCCAATTCCTAAAGATACTATTCTTAAGAGTATACTTGGATGTTATCCTTTTAGAAAGTATATTTGGTGAGTTCTAAGTTCCTTCAATTCCTCATTGACTGGGGGGGGTCCATAGGTTCCATGATAAATACTAAACAGCTCATGCCTGTTTTCCACCTTGTACATTGACATTCTAAATAGAATACAACATACAATAGTCTTATTACTCATCAGTGTGTAAAATAGGTTCATTAATTTAGAAATATGCAGCAGGAGAAAATGAATTTCTAAAGCACACATAGCTGATGGACTACCCTAAGTTAACCCTGTAAGAGCCTTTCTGAGTCTGCTGTTCTAGGCTACAACAAAGTTAGTGAAATCAAAAGCTCACAATTACAGGTATAAATAATTCTGTGTTAGAGAGAGTTTAGTTGAAATGTAAAAAAAGGATAGGTGTATCAGTCTGTTTTCATGCTGCTGATAAAGACATACCTGAGGCAGAGTAATTTATAGAGAAAAAGAGGTTTAATGGGCTTATGGTTCCACGTGGCTGGGGAGGCCTCACGATCATGGTGGAAGGCGAAAGGCACATCTTACATGGTAGCAGACGAGGGAGAACTTGTGCAGGAAAACTCTGATTTGTAAAACCATCAGTTCTCATGAGACTTATTCACTGTCATGAGAACAGCATGAGAAAGACCCACCCCCATGATTCAATTACATCCCAGTGGGTCCCTCGCACAACGTGTGGGAACTCTGGGAGCTATAATTAAAGATGAGATTTGGGTGGGGACACAGCCAAACCATATCAATAGGGCATTGCTTTTTTCTTCCCAAGAGTGAAGCATTTAAAGATATATCCATTTTGCTTTACTTTAAATAAGAAAAATCGTAATTAGACTAATATTTTAAAAAATTAAAATAACACTGTTTTATGTGAAATTTTTATTTTTAGTGGTTTTATGATTTTTATATTATTTATAATTACAGAAATGTTGGTGAAAAAAGTTTTTAAATGCCTGTAATTCCATCTCAATGTTTTTGCTTATTTCTTTTCATCTTCTCATATGTTTTATGCAGTTGCAATTATAATCATCCCTCAATATCTTGAGGGGATTAGTTCAAGGTACCATTAGTTTGGTACCCCACCATGGGTACCAAAATCTGTGGCTACTGAAGTCCCTTATATAAAATGGCATAACATTTGCATATAAGGTACACACATCCTTCTGTATACTCTAAATCATGTCTGGATTACTTATACAGAGGACCATCTGTATAAGGCACCTATTACATATGATATCCCATTATCACTTAATTTATTTAGTTTTTAGGTCATTGCATGGTTTTCTAAATTTTTTCATCTTAAAATCTTAGTGCACATAGAAGTTTCAAAATATAAAATGTATAAAATGAAGTCCATATTATCACTACCACCTTCCTGCAAACAATACCATTTTTTTTCTAATTTTCCAGATATATTTTATAAATACACAAATATGTTTATATATTTATCCACATTGTAGCATATTATAGACCCCTGTGTACCTTTGCCTTCCCCCCACTTTTTAAAAAAAAACTATTCCAAATCATTTCAGTTCCAAAGGGCGTTCTTATTCTTTTTTTGTATAGCTGTATAGTATTCTGTTACATGGATTTATCCTGAAATGTATTATTTTAATTTTAAATTTAAGATTTTAAACTATTTTCTATGGATGGACATTTAGGTGATTTCTAATCTTTTACTTTACAATGCTACAACAAATGTCCTTGAACATGTAAGCTAAGTAAACAATAGAATCCCTGGCTTAAAGGGTAAAAAAATGCATTTGAAATTTGATAAATGTTACAGAATTGCCTCTAGAAGGTTGGACAATATTCCCTCCTAATACCTGTGTTTCACCTATGTGTCAGAGCCACAGTTCCCCCATCATTCCCTCTCATTATGCTCTTTGTCCCTGTGTCATCACGCTTTTTCATCTTTGTCAACCTGATAGGCGAAAGGGCATTTTAGCAAGTTTTAATTTGCATTTCTCTTCTTATAAGTGAAGGCCAGGCCAGACGCAGCAGCTCACACCTGTAATCCCAGCACTTTGGGAGGCCGAGGCAGGTAGATAACCTCAGGTCAGGAGTTCAAGACCAGCCTGGCCAACATAGTGAAACCTTGTCTCCACTAAAAATACAAAAATTAGCCGGGTGTGGTGTTGGGCACCTGTAGTCCCAGCTACTTGGGAGGGGCAGAGGCAGGAGAATCACTTGAACCCAGGAGGTGGAGGTTGCAGTGAGCCAAGATCGTGCATTGCACTCCAGCCTGGGTGACAAGAGCAAAACTCTGTTTTTGTTTTTTTTTTTTAAAAAAAAGTGAAGTCCAGCATCTTTTCAGACATTCAAAAAAAAAAAAAAAAATCAATTTGCACCTCCTTTTCTGTGATCTATCTGTTCATAACTTTTGTTTGTGATCATGACTTCTGGAAAAAGAAAAAAATTACCCTAAAGATCCAAAAAAGTCAGAATTAGTGAAAGTAATTTGTTCTCTGTGTGAGTAACAAAATACAACATTCTCTTTTAATATTTTATTTTCCTGGAAAACCTAATAATCTGGTCATGTAAAGTTGTATTTTGTAGGTTTTATTAGTTTATGGGAAAAGAATGTGATCACTGAAAACATATTCAACCTCTAGAACAGTACCTGACACTTAGTTCTGTACATTTTTGTGAAGACAGTGTCTTATTATTGTAAATCTATTCTGTGACAGCTCCTATGTGAGATGTCATGCAAAGCCCACCTCTTAAATGAACAAATCCGTATATAGTAAACTACTCTTCTTGTTTTAAACACAGGGAAAATAAAGTTTAGAGAGGCTAAGAAATGTGTCAAGGTCACACCAACCAGTTAAGTGGCTGAGCAGAGATTTATAAGAAAAGTTTCCTATTAAAAAATCTCCCCGTGTTCAATCTTTCAACTACCATTTTGCCTTTTGTCAGTTTAGACAATTCTTAACTCAATCTTCTCACAATTGCATTCATTGTAGCTGAGGATATTAAGTCCCATTAGGTCATATTAATAGGAATTAACATGAATTGGTGAAGGGCAGATCTGAATAATTTTGCACGGCTTTTGAAATGATAGAGTCATTGCTTTTATTGTGAGCATGTATTTATGCTTTTTAAATGTCACATTTACTTATTTAATACTAGTTTTTAAATAGCAGGTACACAGTTACTACCTCCTAAGTAGCATAACATCTTGATGAGTTTTGTAAGAGCTGAGGTATCAGAGAGGGTGGCTGGACCCCTCTCTGCTTCCCCAGGGTGGCAGGATTTCTATGGGCTAGGCTGGGGGCTGGCTTGTTTTCTTTAATCTTACAGGTGGTAAATGTTACCTGAATGGGTTCTCTTCAACTCTAGACTTTATAAGGATAAATGCATACTCTATTGAGAAGAACTAAACCTATGAATTACATCCAATTCATTCTTGATAAAGTATGAATATAATGACAAACCACAACTTACATACAAATCTAATATGGTTCTAGCATTGAGTTGAGTTCCTCTCTCCTAGAGTTTTCATGATTAGGTAGCCAAGAATGGCCTGAGAGGTAGCTTAGTCTCTATCTAGAATGTCTTCTAGCATCACCTTGGTTCTGTTTCTCCAACCTGTAGTGTCAGCTTATATGCATGTTGAGCTGGTCACTTCTTTTAAAGTTGAGTTAGCAGAATCTTCCTGTAGTCCTCTGCATCTATTCAGAGTTCAATTCTTGAAGAACAAGCTTTTTTTCCTAAAGGGTTTAGAATTGGCATTTCTAATTCTCTTGATTTTTTTTTTTGTATGCATGCTGTTAGAGCTTGTATACAATGTATATTGTGTACATTTTTACACACATATCGTATACAAGGCTATTATACAAGTCTATGTGGGAGGATGTGTTCCCAATACAACTCCTCCAAAATACCTGATAAATACTTTCTGTTTTGCCTGCTCAGGGTGCTATAAAAGAATGGATAGGGAGATATAGGGAGAGAAAATTTTAGCACCATCCTTGCTGCGCCCAGCCTGGAAGATGCTATTATTACTCCAATATCTTTTTTTTTTTTTTAAATTTATTTATTATTATTATTATACTTTAAGTTGTAGGGTACATGTGCATAACGTGCAGGTTTGTTACATATGTATACTTGTGCCATGTTGGTCTGCTGCACCCATCAACTCGTCATTTACATCAGGTATAACTCCCAATGCAATCCCTCCCCCCTCCCCCCTCCCCATGATAGGCCCCGGTGTGTGATGTTCCCCTTCCTGAGTCCAAGTGATCTCATTGTTCAGTTCCCACCTATGAGTGAGAACATGCGGTGTTTGGTTTTCTGTTCTTGTGATAGTTTGCTAAGAATGATGGTTTCCAGCTGCATCCATGTCCCTACAAAGGACGCAAACTCATCCTTTTTTATGGCTGCATAGTATTCCATGGTGTATATGTGCCACATTTTCTTAATCCAATCTGTCACTGATGGACATTTGGGTTGATTCCAAGTCTTTGCTATTGTGAATAGTGCTGCAATAAACATACGTGTGCATGTGTCTTTATAGCAGCATAATTTATAATCCTTTGGGTATATCCCCAGTAATGGGATGGCTGGGTCATATGGTACATCTAGTTCTAGATCCTTGAGGAATCGCCATACTGTTTTCCATAATGGTTGAACTAGTTTACAATCCCACCAACAGTGTAAAAGTGTTCCTATTTCTCCACATCCTCTCCAGCACCTGTTGTTTCCTGACTTTTGAATGATCGCCATTCTAACTGGTGTGAGATGGTATCTCATTGTGGTTTTGATTTGCATTTCTCTGATGGCCAGTGATGATGAGCATTTTTTCATATGTCTGTTGGCTGTATGAATGTCTTCTTTTGAGAAATGTCTGTTCATATCCTTTGCCCACTTTTTGATGGGGTTGTTTGTTTTTTTCTTGTAAATTTGTTTGAGTTCTTTGTAGGTTCTGGATATTAGCCCTTTGTCAGATGAGTAGATTGCAAAAATGTTCTCCCATTCTGTAGGTTGCCTGTTCACTCTGATGGTAGTTTCTTTTGCTGTGCAGAAGCTCTTTAGTTTAATGAGATCCCATTTGTCAATTTTAGCTTTTGCTGCCGTTGCTTTTGGTGTTTTAGACATGAAGTCTTTGCCCATGCCTATGTCCTGAATGGTACTACCTAGGTTTTCCTCTAGGATTTTTATGGTATTAGGTCTAACATTTAAGTCTCTAATCCATCTTGAATTAATTTTCATATAAGGAGTAAGGAAAGGATCCAGTTTCAGCTTTCTACTTATGGCTAGCCAATTTTCCCAGCACCATTTATTAAATAGGGAATCCTTTCCCCATTTCTTGTTTTTCTCAGGTTTGTCAAAGATCAGATGGCTGTAGATGTGTGGTATTATTTCTGAGGACTCTGTTCTGTTCCATTGGTCTATATCTCTGTTTTGGTACCAGTACCATGCTGTTTTGGTTACTGTAGCCTTGTAGTATAGTTTGAAGTCAGGTAGCGTGATGCCTCCAGCTTTGTTCTTTTGACTTAGGATTGTCTTGGAGATGCAGGCTCTTTTTTGGTTCCATATGAACTTTAAAGCAGTTTTTTCCAATTCTGTGAAGAAACTCATTGGTAGCTTGATGGGGATGGCATTGAATCTATAAATTACCTTGGGCAGTATGGCCATTTTCACGATATTGATTCTTCCTATCCATGAGCATGGTATGTTCTTCCATTTGTTTGTGTCCTCTTTTATTTCACTGAGCAGTGGTTTGTAGTTCTCCTTGAAGAGGTCCTTTACATCCCTTGTAAGTTGGAT
The DNA here is from genome assembly GCF_003255815.1 of Theropithecus gelada. NCBI lineage: Eukaryota > Metazoa > Chordata > Mammalia > Primates > Cercopithecidae > Theropithecus > Theropithecus gelada. Next base: position 33,649,124 of record NC_037685.1, on the reverse strand, counting down.
TCCTAGGTATTTTATTCTCTTTGAAGCAATTGTGAATGGAAGTTCATTCCTGATTTGGCTCTCTGTTTGTCTGTTACTGGTGTATAAGAATGCTTGTGATTTTTGCACATTAATTTTGTATCCTGAGACTTTGCTGAAGTTGCTTATCAGCTTAAGGAGATTTTGGGCTGAGACAATGGGGTTTTCTAAATATACAATCATGTCATCTGCAAACAGGGACAATTTGACTTCTTCTTTTCCTAACTGAATACCCCTGATTTCTTTCTCTTGCCTAATTGCCCTAGCCAGAACTTCCAACACTATGTTGAATAGGAGTGGTGAGAGAGGGCATCCCTGTCTTGTGCCAGTTTTCAAAGGGAATTTTTCCAGTTTTTGCCCATTCAGTATGATATTGGCTGTGGGTTTGTCATAAATAGCTCTTATTATTTTGAGGTACGTTCCATCAATACCGAATTTATTGAGAGTTTTTAGCATGAAGGGCTGTTGAATTTTGTCAAAAGCCTTTTCTGCATCTATTGAGATAATCATGTGGTTCTTGTCTTTGGTTCTGTTTATATGCTGGATTATGTTTATTGATTTGCGAATGTTGAACCAGCCTTGCATCCCAGGGATGAAGCCCACTTGATCATGGTGGATAAGCTTTTTGATGTGTTGTTGAATCCGGTTTGCCAGTATTTTATTGAGGATTTTTGCATCGATGTTCATCAGGGATATTGGTCTAAAATTCTCTTTTTTTGTTGTGTCTCTGCCAGGCTTTGGTATCAGGATGATGTTGGCCTCATAAAATGAGTTGGGGAGGATTCCCTCTTTTTCTATTGATTGGAATAGTTTCAGAAGGAATGGTACCAACTCCTCCTTATACCTCTGGTAGAATTCAGCTGTGAATCCATCTGGTCCTGGACTTTTTTTGGTTGGTAGGCTATTAATTATTGCCTCAATTTCAGAGCCTACTATTGGTCTATTCAGGGATTCAACTTCTTCCTGGTTTAGTCTTGGAAGAGTGTAAGTGTCCAGGAAATTATCCATTTCTTCTAGGTTTTCCAGTTTATTTGCATAGAGGTGTTTATAGTATTCTCTGATGGTAGTTTGTATTTCTGTGGGGTCGGTGGTGATATCCCCTTTATCATTTTTAATTGCGTCAATTTGATTCTTCTCTCTTTTCTTCTTTATTAGTTTTGCTAGTGGTCTGTCAATTTTGTTGATCTTTTCAAAAAACCAACTGCTGGATTCATTGATTTTTTGGAGGGTTTTTTGTGTCTCTATCTCCTTCAGTTCTGCTCTGATCTTAGTTATTTCTTGCCTTCTGCTAGCTTTGGAATGTGTTTGCTCTTGCTTCTCTAGTTCTTTTAATTGCGATGTTAGAGTGTCAATTTTTGATCTTTCCTGCTTTCTCTTGTGGGCATTTAGTGCTATGAATTTCCCTCTACACACTGCTTTAAATGTGTCCCAGAGATTCTGGTATGTGGTATCTTTGTTCTCATTGGTTTCAAATAACATCTTTATTTCTGCCTTCATTTCGTTATGTACCCAGTAGTCATTCAGGAGCAGGTTGTTCAGTTTCCATGTAGTTGAGCGGTTTTGATTGAGTTTCTTAGTCCTGAGTTCTAGTTTGATTGCACTGTGGTCTGAGAGACAGTTTGTTATAATTTCTGTTCTTGTACATTTGCTGAGGAGTGCTTTACTTCCAATTATATGGTCAATTTTGGAGTAAGTACGATGTGGTGCTGAGAAGAATGTATATTCTGTTGATTTGGGGTGGAGAGTTCTATAGATGTCTATTAGGTCTGCTTGCTGCAGAGATGAGTTCAATTCCTGGATATCCTTGTTAACTTTCTGTCTCGTTGATCTGTCTAATGTTGACAGTGGAGTGTTGAAGTCTCCCATTATTATAGTATGGGAGTCTAAGTCTCTTTGTAAGTCTCTAAGGACTTGCTTTATGAATCTGGGTGCTCCTGTATTGGGTGCATATATATTTAGGATAGTTAGCTCTTCCTGTTGAATTGATCCCTTTACCATTATGTAATGGCCTTCTTTGTCTCTTTTGATCTTTGATGGTTTAAAGTCTGTTTTATCAGAGACTAGGATTGCAACCCCCGCTTTTTTTTGTTCTCCATTTGCTTGGTAAATCTTCCTCCATCCCTTTATTTTGAGCCTATGTATGTCTCTGCATGTGAGATGGGTCTCCTGAATACAGCAGACTGATGGGTCTTGACTCTTTATCCAGTTTGCCAGTCTGTGTCTTTTAATTGGAGCATTTAGTCCATTTACATTTAAGGTTAAGATTGTTATGTGTGAACTTGATCCTGCCATTATGATATTAACTGGTTATTTTGCTCGTTAGTTGATGCAGTTTCTTCCTAGCCTCGATGGTCTTTACATTTTGGCATGTTTTTGCAATGGCTGGTACCGGTTGTTCCTTTCCATGTTGAGTGCTTCCTTCAGGGTCTCTTGTAAGGCAGGCCTAGTGGTGACAAAATCTCTAAGCATTTGCTTATCTGTAAAGGATTTTATTTCTCCTTCACTTATGAAACTTAGTTTGGCTGGATATGAAATTCTGGGTTTAAAATTCTTTTCTTTAAGAATGTTGAATATTGGCCCCCAATCTCTTCTGGCTTGTAGAGTTTCTGCCGAGAGATCTGCTGTGAGTCTGATGGGCTTCCCTTTGTGGGTAACCCGAGCTTTCTCTCTGGCTGCCCTTAAGATTTTTTCCTTCATTTCAACTTTGGTGAATCTGGCAATTATGTGTCTTGGAGTTGCTCTTCTCGAGGAGTATCTTTGTGGCGTTCTCTGTATTTCCTGGATTTGAATGTTGGCCTGCCCTACTAGGTTGGGGAAGTTCTCCTGGATGATATCCTGAAGAGTGTTTTCCAACTTGGTTCCATTTTCCCCCTCACTTTCAGGCACCCCAATCAGACGTAGATTTGGTCTTTTTACATAATCCCATACTTCTTGCAGGCTTTGTTCATTTCTTTTTCTTCTTTTTTCTTTTGGTTTCTCTTCTCGCTTCATTTCATTCATTTGATCCTCAATCGCTGATACTCTTTCTTCCAGTTGATCGAGTCGGTTACTGAAGCTTGTGCATTTGTCACGTATTTCTCGTGTCATGGTTTTCATCTCTTTCATTTCGTTTATGACCTTCTCTGCATTAATTACTCTAGCCGTCAATTCTTCCACTTTTTTTTCAAGATTTTTAGTTTCTTTGCGCTGGGTACGTAATTCCTCCTTTAGCTCTGAGAAATTTGATGGACTGAAGCCTTCTTCTCTCATCTCGTCAAAGTCATTCTCCGTCCAGCTTTGATCCGTTGCTGGCGATGAGCTGCGCTCCTTTGCCGGGGGAGATGTGCTCTTATTTTTTGAATTTCCAGCTTTTCTGCCCTGCTTTTTCCCCATCTTTGTGGTTTTATCTGCCTCTGGTCTTTGATGATGGTGATGTACTGATGGGGTTTTGGTGTAGGTGTCCTTCCTGTTTGATAGTTTTCCTTCTAACAGTCAGGACCCTCAGCTGTAGGTCTGTTGGAGATTGCTTGAGGTCCACTCCAGACCCTGTTTGCCTGGGTATCAGCAGCAGAGGCTGCAGAAGATAGAATATTTCTGAACAGCGAGTGTACCTGTCTGATTCTTGCTTTGGAAACTTCCTCTCAGGGGTGTACTCCACCCTGTGAGGTGTGGGGTGTCAGACTGCCCCTACTGGGGGATGTCTCCCAGTTAGGCTACTCAGGGGTCAGGGACCCACTTGAGCAGGCAGTCTGTCCCTTCTCAGATCTCAACCTCCGTGTTGGGAGATCCACTGCTCTCTTCAAAGCTGTCAGACAGAGTCGTTTGCGTCTGCAGAGGTTTCTGCTGCTTTTTTGTTGTTGTTATTGTTGTTGTGTAGCTGTGCCCTGTCCCCAGAGGTGGAGTCTACAGAGACAGACAGGTTTCCTTGAGCTGCTGTGAGCTCCACCCAGTTGGAGCTTCCCAGCAGCTTTGTTTACCTACTTAAGCCTCAGCAATGGCGGGTGCCCCTCCCCCAGCCTCGCTGCTGCCTTGCCGGTAGATCACAGACTGCTGTGCTAGCAATGAGGGAGGCTCCGTGGGCGTGGGACCCTCCCGGCCAGGTGTGGGATATGATCTCCTGGTGTGCCTGGTTGCTTAAAGCGCAATATTGGGGTGGGAGTTACCCGATTTTCCAGGTGTTGTGTGTCTCAGTTCCCCTGGCTAGGAAAAGGGATTCCCTTCCCCCTTGCACTTCCCAGGTGAGGCGATGCCTCGCCCTGCTTCAGCTCTCGCTGGTCGGGCTGCAGCAGCTGACCAGCACCGATCGTCCGGCACTCCCCAGTGAGATGAACCCAGTACCTCAGTTGAAAATGCAGAAATCACCAGTCTTCTGTGTCGCTCGCACTGGGAGTTGGAGACTGGAGCTGTTCCTATTCGGCCATCTTGCTCCGCCCCTCCAATATCTTTTTTTTTTCCTTCCATGATTGTGTCCATTCAGGCTGCCAAAACAAAAATTCCAGAGACTGAGTGGCCTAAACAACATTTATTTCTCACAGTTCTGGAGGCTGAGAAGTTGAAGATCAAGGCACTAGCAGATTCAGTGTGTGGTGAGGAACTTCTTCCTGGCTCATAATGGCCATTTTCTTGCTTGTCCTCAAATGGTTGAAAGGGAGAAGGAGCTCCCTGGGTCTCTTTGGTAAGGGCACTAATTCCATTCATAAGAACCCCATCCTCACGGCTTAATTATTTCCCAAAGGCCCCATTTCCTATTACCATCACCCTGGGAGTTAGGATTTCAAAATATGAATTTGTTGGGAGGAGGGGAACACAGTGAGTCCATAGGAGATTGTTTCTCGTCTGTCACTGAAATATTCTCTCTGTGTAGTACCCTCCTCCTTGTGGCAGAGCTTAGTTAATTAAATAGAGGCTTGGTGTTGTTTAACTATTTCATGCCTATTACATATGGCCTAGTTAGGGCAATGTGAAACCAACATCCCAATTATATTTGTTTTCAAATTTTTGGTAGAACAAGACAAGAATAGATATTTCCCTAAAATAACAAGCATGATGAAATATGTTTTTTAGGAGTTGCCATTAGGAATTCTCTCATTTAAAAATTCCAAACCAACTTTTTAATGTATGCCTTCTACTTTAAGTTTTAATTAGAGTTCCCATATGGACCTATGTGTGCTTATATCTGTCATGTGGCTTTTAAGTGATCACATTTGAATTGTCACTTAGTTCTGACTCTCAGAGGACCAGAGCAATAGCATGTCACCACAGTAGGATCCAGTCTGATGACAAAGGATGCCTTCTGGGCAGTAACACATGAACTCAAGTGTTGAAAACTACAGTGTGCTGGTCTTTAATGATGTACACACATCTTTCCCCCAGCCAGCCTCATATTTCCATGGTTCCTTTCTCCAGATGCAGACACTTTTCTTATTTCAGCTATGTGGTGGGAATCCGAATTTATAGTCATTTAAGCTAAGGCCCTGTGATAGTAACTTTATCCTCCAATGGTCTTGAAAAAAGAATGCACACTTTCTTGTATTTTATTTTCTATATCCTGCAGGTACAATATTTTTTGGTTGATTACTTTCTTCTGCATGGGTTACATTAAAAATCTTTACCTTGAAAGCCTATGTAATCACAATTTTTTTTTTCAATATGGGCTCTACTTTGAAATTTACTTTTTTTTTTTTTTTCATTTTCTGTACCTATTCTCATTTTGTTGGAACAAGATAGGATAGGTTTATATGCCAAAATTTGGAACCTCATTTCTGAAGTACTCAATTTCTAATACCAAAACATAGCCATGTAGCCCTCGAGCAGATGAAAGGCACCAATGATACAAATTTATTTATTGTTTATTTAGTTTTTGAGATGGTGTCTCGCTCTGTCATCCAGGCTGGAGTGCAGTGGCACCATCTTGGCTCATTGCAGCCTCCGCCTCCTGAGTTCAAGTGATTCTCCTGCCTCAGCCTCCCGAATAGCTGGGATCACACGTGCACACCACCACGCCCATCTAATGTTTTGTATTTTTAGTAGAAATGGGGTTTCACCATATTGGCTAGGCTGGTCTCGAACTCCTGACCTCAGGTGATCCTCCCACCTTGGTCTCACAAAGTGCTGGGATTACAGGTATAGATCACCATGCCCGGCCCAATGATACACTTTACTTTACTTCTGCTTCTGCTTCCTACCCGCAAATGACATTTTTACAGAGATATAAACTGAGCTCATTTTTAACTTGTATTTAACAAAGATACAATTAGTTTCTCAAGAGCAATTCAACGTATCTTATTGAGGAATAATGCCCACAATTTTAACAAAACTACTTATTCCGTAGATTGTACTACTTCTGTTTTTAGGTTGCAGATATGTTATTGCTTGCAGCATTTTGTTCATTGGATTCTGTGCATTTTCTCAGTGCATACCAGTCTTTTCAAAAAAAATTACATTCTATAATTTGGGTGCTCTGTATATTGTTCTTACTAGAGCTTTGTTTTGTTGTTGTTATTGTTGTTGAGATAGTATCTCGCTCTATCACTCAGGCTGGAGTGCGGTGGTACAATCACAGCTCACTGCAGCCTTGACTTCCAGGGCTCAAGTGATCCTCCCGTGTCAGCCTCAAGTAGCCGGGACCACAGGCACACACTACCATGCCTAGCTAATTTTTAAATTTTTGTAGAATTGGGGTCTCACTGTGTTGCCGGGGCTGGTCTCAAACTCCTGGCCTCTCACGTGATCCTCTTGCCTCAGCTTCCCAACGTGCTGGGATTACAAGCATGAGCCACTGTGTGCAGCCTTACTAGAACATTTATTGTACGTTTTATAGCCCTCCTGAGAGCTACAATTTCAATTACTCCTTATTATTTCTCCCCCCTCCTTTTTTTTTAATCTCTCCAGATTATTAATTGCCTTAGAATCTTGTCTTCTCCTTTATTATTTACATTTTTCCCTTGGTGAATTCTGATGCTTTCTATGAGTTATTTGCCTCTTACAGCACTGAATCTGCATCATCTGCATCTTCCTTATGTCCTGATAGTCTCTTGTCTCTTTCTATCATCACAATTTGATCACTGACTTGAACTCAGGCGCTATCTAAAAGTTCATGATTGGTTTAGGACTCATAGGTCAAACTATACTCTTTCTGCATTGTTAAGATTTGAGAATACACCTTCAAAATCAATTTTTCTTATTCTAGGTGGTCCTGAAGGTTGTACTACAGTGTGGTGGTGTCAAGCAGGCCACGGGCCCATACTGGTCTGTGGCCTCTTAGGAACTGGGCTGCACAGCAGGGGAATGGTAGGCAATCGAGCATTATCACTTGAGCTCCGCCTCCTGTCAGATCAGCAGCATTCGATTCTCATGAGTGCAAACCCTATCATGAACTGCACCTGAGAGGGCTCTAGGTTGCACACTCCTAATGAGAATCTAACTAATGCCTGATGATCCAAGGTGGAACAGTTTCATCCTAAAAACCATCTCCCTTCCCATCCACCGCCCCCTAGTCCACGAAAATTGTCTTCCTGAAAACCAGTCCCTGGTGCCAGAAAGGTTGGGGAGTGCTGGTGTAGAGGAAGCAGAGTACGTGGATTAAGAACTCTCACTTTAGAACCAGACTTCCTGGGTTCAAATTCTTACTCTACCATATATTAGCTGTGTGCCCTTAGGCAAGTCACTTAACACTTTTGTGCCTTTTATTCCCCATCTATAAAACAGGATAATACTGTTAGGGGTTGAATTGTCACCTGCAAAATTCATATGTCAAAGTCCTAATAGCTAATAACTCAGAATGTCACCTTGTTTGGAAATAGGATAGTTGCAGATATAGTTTATTAACATAAAATGTCACACTGGAGTAGGGTAGGTCCCTAATCTAGAGTGAGTGGTGTCCCTATAAAAAGGGAAAATTTGGACATAGGCACCTGCACACAGGGAGAACACTACATGAGGATGAAGATGGAGATCTACAAGGCAAGGAATGGCAAAGACTGTCAGCAAGGCCCGAGAAGGTAGGAGTGAGATCTGGAACAGATGTTCCTTCACAGTGCTTAGAAGGAACCAGCCCCACTGACATCTTGGTGTTGGACTTCCAGCTGCCTAGAAGTGAGACACTGTCTCCAACTGTAAGACAAATGCCTGGTGTCTAAGCCACCCAGTCTGTAGTACTTTGTTACAGCAGCCTGAGCAAACAAATAATATTCACCAAATCAGGCTGTTTTGAGGTTTCAATATGTCATTATGGGTAATTGAGAAAACACTAATAAATATTCACTAATTTACTTATCAAAAAGCACTAGGCATGTGTCACATGCATTCCTAAATGCCCAGTTCCTCACTGGCTATATGTACATAGTGTGTGTGATTTCAGAGGTGCTTGCAGGCCCCACCCACCTGCAAAATGCAAATTCCTTCGTTCTGCTTCCATAAGTCCTTGTTCCAAGTTAAAATAATAATAGTACTGATGGTATACTCATAGCGATAACAACCATTGAATAACAATTTCCTACAAGAAAGGTGCTGTGTGCTAGGTGCCTAATAATATAAGATAATACCTCCCTACCTTCCCAATGCCATGTTATTGGTGTCCACTGTTGAGGTTTACAGACCTCTGTGATCCTGGATCATCAGCTCCACAGGCTGTGTTTTATTCATCTCAAGCCGCATCACTACACCCGTTTCACCACCTCTGCCTTCTCATTCTCTGTCTGGATCTCTTAGCTCCCCTCCCACCCAGGGGGCAGCAGTGTGGAGGAGAAGTCTCAGACCTGACATTCCATCTGTTCTCCTTCGTGGAACCCAGGAGAATGGGGCGGCATCTCCAGCCTCCCAATGCTGAGGAATAATGGGGCTTTTCCCATTTCACCCCTCCCTTTCTCCCCTGCCTCCAGGAATGGGCCACCTCTGCATGGGGCAGCAGGTCCCAATTCAGCTCACACTGAGAATGTAAGAACTACAAACAAAATTTCTATTGAATTTTGTGTCTTAAAAAAGAGAGAGAGAGAGAGAGAGAGAGAGAAGGGGACCAAGGAACTCCCTTCCCTACACATGCTGGTAACCATGGGCCTGTGAGGCTCTGCTCAGGCTTTTTTCCTTTGTTGTGCTTATCCATTTCTGCGTAATAGATTACCCAAATACTCAATGGCTTGAAGGTGACCATTCCATTTCTTACCATTCCTGTGGGTCAGGAATTTTGGAAGGGCTTGACTAGGCAGTTCTAGCTTAGCATCTTTCAGTGCAGTTGCAGTCAGATGGTGATAGGTGTTGGAGCAGCTGTGGACGGGCCCACCATCTGTTTTTCTTCCTGAAATCTTGAGCCTCCCCATCATGGTCACTCAATGTGAGTTGGTTTGGGCTTCCTTACGGCATGGCTGCCTCAGGACAGCTGGACTGCTTATTTGATGGTTCAGGGCTCAGGCACAAGATAGGACCTGCAATACACTTTATGATTTAACCTTGAAAGTCACAAAATGTCACTTCTGCTGCATTTTATTGGTTATAAAAGAGTCAGAAACTCATCAAGTTTCAAGGGAAGGCCAGTTGAAGCCAACCTTCAATGAAGGAGTGGCAAGATTCTAGAAAAGCATGTTAGTCAAGAAACATCGTGTAGCCTTCTTTGGCAAATATATATTTGTACATCCCTAGACACTCTGGTTATTTGCACAAACTGTTTATGTAAATAAAGCTGCATGACACTGTCATCAGCCAACACATACTTAGTAAACATTGACTCCGTCCACGTTGTATGCTAAGCCTGAGACTTCAAAGGTGAAAAGTCCTTATCTTAGAGCTTAAGGAGTTAGGATCTTGTTAGTGGACATAGATACATAAATAACAAGTTATAGTATCATTTGATCAGTGCTATAAATGAGGTACAGGGTACAGTGGTGCATGGAAGAATGAATACATTGAATAAGTATTTCCTGAAATAAGTACCTCCCTTTCTCCATGTGAGATACCCTGGGGTGACAAGCTCTGGGGTTCCGGGTCGGGGGGATGAGCAAAAGACACTGCCCCGAGCTCCTTGAACTTACCGTCCAGGAAGGAGTGAGGAACTCCAACCACCACCGTCGAGATGGGACTGAACTCTCAAGTTTGTATCATGTTACAAAATCAGGGCTATCAGTGTGGAAATTTTGCTCTTAATATTCAAAACATATAGTAATTGCTATATTTTAAAAGGACTTTAATGGCTTCCTTGAGAAAATGTAAATGAGCACTTTGTACATGACATTTCTAGACTTTCTTTTGCTGGCATAACAGCAAGAATTCAAGTGAGAGGTTATGAAATGAGTAGACAGAAGAGTATTCCTGGTGAGAAAAATTTACTGTTCCTTTATATTATAATATTGATACAGATTGAGTATCACTTTTCTGAAATGTTTGGGACCAAAAGTGTTTGGGATTTTGAATTTTTTCAGAGTTTGGAACACTTGCATTATACCAGTTGAGCATCCCAAATCCAAAAAATCCAAAAATGCTCCAATGAGCATTTCCTTCGAGTGTAATGTTGGCTCTCAAAAAGTTTCAGGTTTGGGGGATTTTAGATTTTAAATGTTCAGATTTCAGACACACAACCTGTAAACGCAACTTTTTCTTTCTCTCCTGTTAAACCAAATCATCTCAATACTAGAACATGTATCTTATCATACTTGCCTTTTTCTAAATTTCACAGTTAACACATATATGTTGAAGTCCTCAAACGTTCAATCTGCAACCAATGTTAAATCCAACATGAACTTTCATTTTCACCCTTGACAAAGTGGTTTATCATCCTGCTTGGAGAAAGAGGTTCATACATCATTGAAAACTTCACTGTTTTTCTTTCTGAAATCTTGAGCCTCACCATCATGGTCACTCTGTATGAGTTGATTTGGGCTTCCTCACGGTGCTATACAGAAGGCGGTATTCCACACATGGGTATACAGAAGATCCCATGTCAAGAAGAAGTTATTCCACTTTAGAGAAAGCTCCAGTCAGGTTGGTGTGATCGAAACAGACTGATTCATGTTAAACGCTGTGTTCAACTGTCTTGCAGGTTCTTCATTCCTTTACTGACGCCATCTTTGATGAGTGGATGAAAAGATTTAATCCTCCTGCAGATGCCTGGCCTCAGGAGCTGGCCCCTATTGGTCACAATCGGATGTACAACATGGTTCCTTTCTTCCCTCCAGTGACGAATGAAGAACTCTTTTTAACCGCAGACCAACTTGGCTACAGCTATGCCATTGATCTGCCAGGTAACTAACACAACTTCTAAATGGGTGATTCATTCATCGTCTAAAGGAGCTAGCTTTCTTTCTTTTTAATGTAAACCAAGACCTTTAACTGAAGCTTTCAGGTCTAGTTAGGTTTATTGACCATTTTTCTAGCATATGCGTATTTAGCAAAACGAGCCTTTAAACTACCAATTAAACATCAGAAAGGGACTAATGAGCTGACTCTTGTTTTAGAAAACTGAAAGTTTTTAATAGTTCTTATTAAAGGAACTATCTACTTCTACACCTGACTTGACAATTCTCTCTGAATTAGTTGGATTAATAAAAAGCCTCTCTATGGTTGTTTCAAATTTCTAACCAATGAAGTAAACAGGCCTGCCTCAAGGAATAATCTCTAAATCCAGCTAGTCCCTGTACAGTGTATCTGCCCAAAGTCTTAGCCTAGAAAGCAATCAAGATGATTTCAGAGCTCAGTCTCTCCCTCTTTGACCTGAGTCTTTCAAGCCTGGTTGTAGTGGGATGCTTGGGCAGAGGATTACGTCAAATCAAGTTCAAATTTATGAAAGAGCCTAGGTACAGAGGGCCTTAGATGCCAGGCAGAAACTCCAATAAGATACCACCTCATACCCATTGGGATGACTGCTATCAAAAAAATAGAAAATAGTAAGTGTTGCCTAGGCTGTAGAGAAATTGGAATCCTTGTGCATTGCTGGTGGGAATGTAAAATGATGCAGCCACTATGGAAAACAGTATGGGGATTCCTCAAAAAAATGGAACAAAGAATTACCCTATGACCCAGCAATTACACTTCTGGGTATACCTAAAAGAACTGAAAGCAAGGTCTAGCAGAGATATTTGCACACCCATGTTCATAGCAGCATCATTTACAATAGCCAAAAAGTAGACGCAGCCCAAGTGTCCATCGTGGATGAATGAATAGACAAAAGGTGGCGTATACATACAATGGAATATTATTCAGCCTCAAAAAGGAAGGAGATTCTGATACATGCCACAACATGGATGAACCTTGAGGGCGTTAAGCTAAGTTTAATAAGCCAGACATAAAAACAAATACTGCATGACTCCACTTATATGAGACTATGAGATAGTCAAATTCACAGAGGTTACCAGGGGTTGGGAGGGGAGAATAGGGAGTTACTGTTTGGTGGGCACAATGTATCAGTTTTACAAGATGAAAAGGTTCTGAGAATGGATGGTGCTAATGGTCGCACAACAATGTGAATGTACGTAATGCCACTGCACTGCATATCTCTGCTAGACCTTGCTTTCAGTTCTTTTAGGTATACCCAGAAGTGTAATTGCTGGCTCTTAGGGTAATTCTTTGTTCCATTTTTTTGAGGAATCCCCACACTGTTTTCCATAGTGGCTGCACCGTTTTACATTCCCACCAGCAATGCACAAGGATTCCAATTTCTTTTTCTTTTTTTTTTGAGACGGAGTCTGGCTCTGTTGTCCAGGCTGGAGTGCAGTGGCCGATTTCTCTACAGCCTCAGCAGCACTTACTATTTTCAAGGTGGTCAAATTTATGTTACGTGTATGTTACCACAATTTCTAAAACATAATTTTTAAAAAAACTAGCCAGATGATTTGGACAAAAGCAAAAGGCAACCATTTTTGGGTCTTGAACAAAGAAATGGCAGAATCAAAATATCTGTGTTTTAAGAAGATGAAGTCGGCAATAGGTGCTGCTGGATTGAAGCGGGAGGAGACAGACCAAAACCCTCTTGGAGGAATCCCATCAGGACAGGTCAGGACCTCCCGGGGGATTGCAGAAAAAGGACTAGAAAGAGAATCTTATATTTAGGTGAGTGTAAGCTATAGAAAAATTCAGAAGAGCTGAAATTAAGAACAGTTGGCCAAAGAGAATATAATTTTTAAAATAAATGACAAATAGGCATACATATATTAAAAATGAAATTTGGCCAGGCGCAGTGGCTCACACCTGTAATCCCAGCACTTTGGGAGGCCGAGGCAGGTGGATCACCTGCAGTCAGGAGTTTGAGGCCAGCCTGGCCAGTGTGGCGAAACCCTGTCTCTACTAAAAATACAAAAATTAGCTGAGCATGGTGGCGGATGCCTGTAATCCCAGTGACTCGGGAGGCTGAGGCAGGAGAATCGCTTGAACCCGGGAGGCAGAGGTTGCAGTGAGCCGAGATCACGCCACTGTACTCCAGCCTGAGTGACAGAGCGAGACTCCGTCTTAAAACAAAACAAAACAAAGAAAAAACCCCAAAAATGAAATCCACCAATGTTGTGGAAGAGTGCTTATAAAATATGTTTGAATAGAGGACTGGATTTATCATGTGGGAGATTGACATTTTATTCACAACTATTCAAATGGGTATAAATATCTGCTTGTTTATTGAATGTCTCCTAGTGTAACAGCCAGTCTGATCCCTCTCACAGGCTTATCATTCTATAAAAAAGGTGGAGACAGTAGCAGAATTTCTCTACCCGAGGGTTGTATATTTTGCAGCTCCCCAGATGCCATTTTAGCATGCACTTTTACAAATGAGTTTCTAACTCACAAAAGTAGTTACATTCCTCCTTAGAGGGTTTCTTCCGCATAAGCATTTATTGTAACAAATTTTTAAAATGCAATAAGCTGTATTTAAGTAATGGGATGCCATTTCCGACTTCCCCAAGAAAAACAATTGTGGATATGATAAATAGTGAGAAAGGAGAAGATAAATTTTAGTCTAGCAAGAGTAGTTTTGCTTTATCAACAAAAAAGCATGTGAAAGCCAAGTGCGCTTGCTCTTTTTCTCTTCTGAAAGTATTCAGCTGATGAAAATGCTGACGGTAGACCCTTCTCTTCTGCTTTAGTTTCAGTTGAAGAAACTCCAGGTTGGCCCACAACCCTCTCAGTGGTCATGGGAATGCTGGTGGCTTTGGTTGGTCTTTTTGTGCTGCTGGCTTTTCTTCAATATAGAAGACTTCGAAAAGGATATACACCCCTAATGGAGACACATTTAAGCAGCAAGAGATACACAGAAGAAGCCTAGGGTGCTCATGGCTTACCTAAGAGAAGAGGCTGGCCAACCCATAGTTCTGACCCTGACAATAAAGGAACTAATCCTCACTGTTCCTTCTTGAGTTGAAGATCTTTGCCATAGGTTCTTCTATAGTGATGATGATCTCATTCAGAAGATGCTTAGCTGTAGTTTCCACTTTGCTTGCTTGTTTAACAAACCCAAACTAACGTGCTTGAGGCTACCTCTGTCTTCAAATAAAGGTAGACCTGACAGTTTATGATATCTGATAATAATCCCCCATATTGATTAAGCCTCCTCCTTTTCTGAAAGCATTTTAAAAAACAAAAAAATCCCAAAACATTGATCCGGGGGAGTCATTTAAATTTGCAGGTCAGTGCAATTTGAGACCTGGCCAAGACCATGCATCAATCTTTCTTAGCCCCAGTGTCTTTATTGATAATGGCATGGAGGTGGGAGGTGGTAGATGAATCTCCAAGATCCCTTTAAGCTATAAACATCTCTGCTTCTAGGTACCCTCCTGATTATCTTCCTTGGGCTTATTTTTCTTCTGTCCTCTTTCTTTTTCCTCTCCAGCTTAGAAGATGAGAATAAGCCTTGTTTTCTTTACAGGACAGAAAATGACTAAATGAAGGATCAATTCCGCTCTATTGTGTAAATTAGATTTTACAGATTTTACTTAAAATCTGAAGTTTTAAACAGTAGACCTATATTACAGGATTCAATAGCTAGATACACATTGATTCTATAGTGATAAATAGAGAAGATAATAAAATCATAGAGCTTCCTGGTTTGTTGATATACTACTGTAAACCTATAACAAATACAGAATTACTCTTTCCAAGAAAGGCTGACTGAAGGCTGGTGAGGCTATAAACCTGAACATGAGACAATTTGACCTGAGTCCTATTAGTCTGAGGTCTCTTTGGCTGATCCTGAACCAATTTCTTTACTAGGTAACCTCAGATGAAAAATTATTCCCACATAATGCACTTGGCTTATTTTTAAGCATTGATGTTAGATTCATTAATGTTGCAGTATACTCACAGTTACTTACGAATGCTGACCTATTAAGCCTTATTTGAAAGCAAACCATCTGTACAAAACATGGCAATTCAGAATTAAGTGGTTATATTCTGCTATGCAATCATCAGATCATGAGAAATAAGAATGAGGCAATCTTTACTACGATGTTCAGACTTATCATGATGGACCCCACTTCAGAGAAGTTAATGGCTCTTGAGATTTCCATGCAAATTTCATCTGCTCATATCTGGTTTCTGTGCATCAGGAGTGAGACTGAAGTTCTAGGATGTGGTTTGTCTGTCGGGGTCCCTCTCTACTGGAATGAATGAATGTAAAGAATGGGTGTTAAGAGGTCCCCGGAGCTGCCTTCTACATAAAGGGGGCCTAGAGAGTGCAAGACTCACCGAGAACCAGTTTTCCCCCTGCAATAGGACTGCTAAATCCAGAGAAGTGGACAAAGCCCAGTTGGAACTGAATTTGAGTTTGAATCTCATAAAGTTACAGGTGCATCTGAGAGCAGGCTCAGTGGTGAAGATCAAGATAGCCCAGAGTCCTTCATGGGGGTAAAACCCTGCTTCGGCTTTTTAGCTTCAACCACATGCATACCTTTCAAACCCTGCCATTAACAATATTCATGGATAATACAGCACTGTATCTTTCAAAGCTCCACTCTGGAATGTTTATGCTCTGAGCTCAGGATAGTTGGGGAACACATTTGTAAATCTTGGTTTTAAACAAAAAGAGAAATTTGTTAAAATGAAGATATAATTGCGCATGGTATATATATTTCTGAAAAGTTATGTATTAATCAATTATACATTAAAAGCACCAGGAAAAACTGCTTTTTATAGGTGAACTATTATGAATAATTTCATAAAGCAAATAGCCACCTCTAGCTTATCTGTCAGGTATATCAGAATTCTCATATATCATATTCTCATAAGATTTGGTTAAAGCAAGATCTATCTTAGGTAGAAAAAATAGTAATCAGTTATACTTAGCTACTTTTATCTATAGTGTGGGTTTATAACTATTATGTTTTATAATGTCTTCCTGAGAGAATTCCCTGATTTTGTAGTTCATATAAGAGAAATACAATTTTCTAGCATTTTCTGACCTTACAATAAATCAATTATGAGCACGTTTTAACAAATATTAAGGTAGCATAAACCAACAGAATAAAATGTTGGTATTTACTTGCATTGAATATCATGCAAATAAACTCAGAAAATGTCACCAAATACTGTGGGCTATATTTCTCAATGATGGGGGAAAGAATTCAACCTTGAAGAAAATGACCAGATCACTTTATGCTTATATCTTCAGTATTAGAAAAACTGCATATATGATTTTAATAGAAATGCTTTTTATAAAGTTAACATTCAGAAATGGGGTAAAATGCAATAACATGTTTCCTTTGTGCATTAAATTCCATTCTAATTCTAAAATTGACATTTGTATCTTGCTTACGATTTAACATTGTTAATTATAATACTTTTAGTGACTAGTTTTAATCTTACATTATTAAGAAGTAGAAAACTTACTAAAAAGGAAACGAAAAATAAATGTTGTTTTACAGATTATTGTTTATCTTTTGAGGATTATTGTTTTTTAATTTGTGTGCATCAATTCCCATCTTTTGGGCACTCAACATGTATACTGAAGTATATATACATGTAAAATACATAATAACCTCAGTCTGAAAAGTAATCTCTTAAACCGATATGCTATTTTCTTGGTGAGTTTCCAAACAATTGCTATTTTCTGAATCTGTATTGAACAGGTAGGAAAAGGAGAGCCAGCCTTTCCCCAGGTGAAGTTACTTTTGATATCCCCACAGTCCAGTGACTAATCCTGGGGTGGAAGCAGGCGGCTACTTCAAGTGACCGACCAGGGAAGAGAGGTCCTGCAGCAGCTAACTTGGTGATCCCCCAGGTAAGCCTTCCAGATGGGTCAGTTTGTTGGAGACCCCCAGAAGAAGAAAGTTAGAACCAATGTGGCAATGGTTATGTGAGGTTTGCTTCCACATCTAGACCTGAAGTTAAAGGTCAGGTTGTACACCCCTTTGTACAGCTACACAGTCATTATATCAAAGCACCTTGCCTTAAGTACTCAGAGAATGTTGGTGGTTGATATATGTGCATAAACGAACCAATGCACCCCTAGTGGGAGGTAATTACTTTCTGTAATGCAATGGCAAAATCTGAGGTTGAAGCTCTTCCTATTTCTGTAGTGCCTTACTTATCCTGAGTACTTTATAAATATTCTTTGAATGAATAAATGAGTGAATAAACTAATCTCAAAGTAGAAGTTTTCATTCAGAGCTTCTGACATCTGTTTTGTACTGGAGAAAACATAAGATCCATGCCTTGAAGTTACCATACAACCTATCCTTCGGATTTTGAATTGCACATATGCTAGGTGGAATTATACGCTGTGCAACCTAACACAAGGAGACACCCTTCAGATGTATTTTCTTTCCAGATGCATCTTCTTCCTACTCTTGGTAGGCCTTAATTCTACCACTTTTAGGGACTAGGATAGAAAGCTAAGATTTCCACCTACCTCTCCTCTAAGTCCTCACACGTGCCATTTTAGGATCTTCCACTGTCTGATACCCTAAAAGCTTTGTTTCAGTGTAAGGAGTTAGTGGGCAAATTATTTAGTCAGGCAAACCAATGCCTGTCTCACACTTATGGACTTAAGCAGCAATTGCTTTAGAAACTCTCCAAAGATGACAATACTTTGACTTAAGCTGTAACAGCAGTTCAAGCTGAAAAAAAAACCCTTATGAATTTAATTCTGCTTTGGCAGGGCATTAAATGAAATCTTGAAAACCATATGCAAGAATATTGTGAACTATAAGTTAGAGTTTTCTAAAAACAAGCTTCCTATCCAATACTTGCATGGTCTGTATAAATGTTCACCACAGCTGCATCTGTTTGGTAGAAGCCATTAACCCACTTACGTTATTTGCTGCATAAACTGTAGTCAGACTTCTTAAATCTAATATGACTGAATTTGGTCATTCTGTTAGCCATTTTCTGCTCTTTTGGCAGTTTATAAACAAACTAAAACCATCACAGTGCCTCCCAAGTATAATTGTACTGGTTGTAAATAATGCTAAGTAGAGATGCTTGAGCTTGGCCTTCTTCATTAAAACAACAAATTTCACTGCCAGAGTTATGCACCCTGATTACTCCTTCACTTTGTATGTTATTGAGGGTTTCTGAATTTGCAATTAGCCCAATGACCAATCTTGATTACTAGGGGAGTGGAATTAGGCTTACAATAAAGCAAAACCTGCCCTCTTGTGTTTTATTAGAAAATTGCACAATGTAGTAAAGTTCTTAAAGCTATTTTCCTCGACTGTGGTTGATTGCCTACCCAGAGTGGAAAAAAAGGTTGGAAGATTTGCCATGAATTCAGAAATCAGAACAGATAAAGCCCAATATTTAGAAAGAAACAGTTTCCTACATAGGCTCTCACAACTCCCCTTTCAATCTATTTTGAAATGTTAAATGTTTACCAGTAAGCCAGAAAAGTTTGGAGGAATATTTCAGGCCACTGGGCAAAAACGCTTTTAGGCTTGGCAAATACACACAGAATATAATTTAGTTAAATATTGTTTATATGATCACATTGCAGCTGGAAATTGGGGGAACATATTTTTTCTATTAAAAACTGTCATCAAGAAAATTTGGGGAAAGTATTTAAAACAAATGTTGGATCAATGTATTAAAACTATATATAAATATTTGAACTCAGGTGTGGGTGTGAGCAGTGTCTGAAGATGTCCTTTGGTGTAGAAAATTTGCTTTTCAAAGCTAGGAGCCCACGGTGGATTACATTAGGTGATTGGTAAACTCAAATGATAAAGAAAACATGGCCTCTTTCTAGTTTTTATAAACCTTTCCCCTCTAGGGAAATACACAGGTAAAGATTAAAGAGAAACACGTGCACATGTAATTTGCTTGCTTATTCTGGCTAGTTTTCTTTGTCAGAAAATTGGGGCTTCGATTTTCCAGCTATGTCTACCTGCTATTCTTTTCTGGGGTCCTCTCTGGAAGAATACTACAGACCTGGTGATAGTCACTGATTTTATGGAGAGAAAGGAAAAGGAAAAACATAAGTGAAGAAACTGGAGTTTGATTTGAAACACATCAAATGCTGACAGAAGATGCAATCTTTCCTTGAGAAGAACCATTAGCTTACTCCTTATTGATACGTTATATAGCATACTTTGCTGAAGACCTATTTTCCAATGCAGCAAATGTATTATTATTATTATTATTTTATTTTATTTTATTTTTTTTTTGAGACAGAGTCTCGCTCTGTTGCCCAGGCTGGAGTGCAATGGCGAGATCTTGACTCACTGCAGCCTCCGCCTCCTGGGTTTGAGCGATTCTTCAGCTTCAGCCTCCTGAGTAGCTGGGACTACAGGTGTACACCACTATGCCACGCTAATTTTTGTACTTTAAGTAGAGATGGGGTTTTGCCATGTTGGCCGGGCTGGTCTCCAACTCCCGACCTCAAGAGATCCATTTGCCTGGACCTCACAAAGTGCTGGAAATATAGGTGTGAGCCACTGTGCCCCACCCTGATACTATTATTTAATACTACTACTTAAGGTTTCATTTCATATTTTTGTTTTTTCAAATAGCAAGATTTGTCTTGATGATTGCCACTAATCAGTTTTTCCTTCCTAAAATTATTTTTGTATTTTGAGTCTTGCATTTCACATCAAGGAGGTGTGCACAGCAGAAACTATGTTGTTGGTGCTTTAAGTCATTAGGCTCATTTGTACGAGCAAATGACTGGTCTTGAAAACAGAAAGGTAATCTCTATAATAATCCATGCAGTTAGCTATTGCTTCTTTTCCTCTTCTTCAGCTGTGGCAAGCACACAACTTTCAGGCTTTCCTAGCTTGAAGTCTGATTTGAGCTGCCCATTTTCTTTACATTTTAGGCATTTTACAATTCCGAGACGTGTAGCATTTTTATAAACTCAAGGTCGTCTTCTTTCTTTCTGTGCATATCTCTCCTCACTGATGTCCTCTTATCAAGATGCAGGCTTCTTTGTGTTTTTAACATTTTTACTTGAGATATTTCCAACCCTTTGATTCCGTGCTGACTCTAAATCGTTTGCTGTCAGCTACACTGAGTGCAGATCTGGTGCGTCTCGTCTGGGCTGCCGCTCAGTCTGCTGAGCTCTTGACAGCATTATCAGGCCTCTCCAACAATCAAAGGACTCTTGCAACCCAGTAACATGCAAATTTGTTCTTTATCTGCTTCATTCTGTCACAGCGCACATTTTGCAGCTTAGCTGCACAAAAGCGGGCGTGATAAAATCGTTCTAAAGTTGACGCTGGGAGTAATGGGTGTAAATTCATTGTTTTTAAGCAACAGCCACTCACAACATGCAATTACAGTGAACTCACCTTGCAACTAGATGGCTGCCTTTGAGCTGGTTTCCCTTTGCTGGAGAGATGATGCAATTGAGTGGCTTTTATCACAGGGCAATCCGCTCACCTTTGTTGTACTTGTCAGCAGGTAACACCCCTGCTGCTCTCTGGATTTGCCCAGGCTTTTGGGTGTGTGCTTAACTATACACAGTCCCAGGAGAAAACAAATCCTCCTCTAGGTGCAGCAGCTCCTTCCCTGTTTATGTCTGTCAGCTTCCCCGACTAGAACTTGTTCTTTTCCAATGAACTCTAAAAATGCCACCACGAAATATTAATATCAAAAAGCCCACTGTATTTTTTTCTATTTGAACCACCAGTAAGTGACTTGACCTCCCTGTATGAAATCTCTGGAATAAGGGTTTTTGGCTCCCATGAATAACATTGTCTCTCCTGAGCCCAGTGACAATTTAGTTTCAATACACTCTGGCCTAATTTTCTCTGTAGACGCGAGCACTGAGTCTGTGGTCAGAGAGGGTTCTCAAGGGATATTTTCAATGGCAAAGAGGCACTTTGGGAATAAAATATGAACAGGCCTCAGCCGACGTGGAAGTGAAACATGTTAGGAGAGAGTTTTTTCTTTTTCCCTTTCCTTTTCATTTATTATTATTATTATTATTTTGTGGTAAGAGAAATGTAACGTAAAATTTCCCATCTGAACCTTTTTAAAGTGTACAATGGAGTGACACTCAGCACGTTTACAATATTGTACAACTGTTACCACCATGTTCCCAGAACTTTTTCATCGTCCCAAATAGAACTCTGTACTGTTAAAACTTCAGACAAATTATATTTGATGGAATTTAATTGAGCAAAAAGAAGAATTAACCATTCGTGAATCGGCAGCCCCCAGATTCACAGCAGATTCAAAAAGACTCCAGGGGTGCCTCATGGTCAGAAAAAAAATTATAGACGAAAAAAGGAAAGCGATGTACAAAGATCGGAAGTGAGGTACAGAGACAGCTGGATTGGTTACAGGTTGGCGTTTGCCTTATGTGAACGCAGTTTGAACACTCAGCAGTCTGAGTGGTTGAAATATGGCCGCTGGAACTGGCCAACACTCAGCTATTGTTACAGCCTGCATACTCCTAAACTAGGTTTTCAATCTCGTCTTCCTATTAAGCTAGGTTAAGTTTGTCCGCAAGGACTCAAATATAGAAGTACGGGGTCCTTCTCAGGCCACATTTAGTTCGCTTTAACAGTACCGGTTAAATGGTAACTCCCTCCCCATGCCTCCTCCCACCAGCCTCTGGCAACCTCCAACAAGGCTTTGGGAAGTTCCTTCCATCTCCATTCTGAGACCCTCAGCTCTGTGATTTGGATGGGAACCTAACTGTCTTAAACCAATTACTCTATTCCAGACCCTTGGCCGTGGTGTGTCAGCCATGAATGTGAAACTGAAAGCCAAATAATGGAAAGGCACTTTTGCTGAGGGTTCTGAGAAATGAAGCCCAAAGACCAGGTCTCATCCTTGAGTCACATGATATGAAGATGTGAGGGCTGGAAATGTAGCAGCCGTCTTATCTGCTAGAGAGCTTATAGCAGGTAAACTCTTTAAAACTTTTTAAAAAATTTAATTTAGAAGTGGCCACTTAAAAAAAAATTAATTTAGACCAGTTTGAGTTGGGGGTTTCTCTTACAAGATAAAGAATCTTAACTAATGAACTCATCTTCAGGGAATTTAAAAAGAAAATGAGGAAACAGAAACATTGGCTTGCTTGCTTGTTTATTTCTAGACACCATATTCCATGATTTTAAGTGAGTAAAAAAATTTTTTCTTTGTTCTTTAAAGATTGCAAGAAACGGAGTGATGTAGCAATTCATAGTGAAGGATGCCAGCAATATATAGAAACAGGAGCTTGTAGTGGTTGAGCATGGCCTCTGGAGGCAGACAGAGAACGGGCATTTAAATTCTAGCTCAGTCATTTATTCAGCATGTAATTTTTCTTTAACTTGTACTTTCTAACTGCTCTGCACTTTAGTTTCCCTGTCTGCAGAAGGATGTTGATGCCCCTCTTGTTCCATTTACACACACACAGAGGCTGTTGTTAGAATGAATTGAGTTGATCTACGTAACTTCTTCAGAACAGTGCCTGTCATTAGATGGGGTGGTTTAAACAACGGAAATGTATTTCTCACAGTTTGGAGGCTGGAAATCCAAGATCAAAGTGTTGGTAGGGTTGGTTTCTCCTGAGGCCTTTCTTCTTAGCTTTCAGGTAGTCACGTTTTTGCTGCCTCTTCAGTCTTTCCTCTGCGCATCTGCACATGCCTGGTGTCTTTTTGTGTGTCCAGCTTTCCTCTTCTCAAAAGGGCCCTGGCCAGTTGGATTAGGACCCATCCTAACAGCCTCATTTAATGTACTCTCCTCTTGAAAGGCCCTGGCTCCAAATATGATTCCTTTCTGAGGTCCTGGGGGTTGGGACTTTAACATATGAATTTTGGGATTCAGCTTGAAACAGAGAAGTTGCTCAATAATATTTATTTTTTTTTTGAAGTTTTAGATCTGGGGTTACACATGCTTGTTTGTTACATGAATATTACATGTGTAATGGTGAGGACTGGGCTTCTAGTGTACCCGTTACCCAGATATTGAACACTGTACCCAATGGGTAACTTTTCAACCCTCCCTCCCCTTCTACTCTCTCTGCTTTTGGATTCCCAGTATCAATTATCTCCTTCTTCATGTCCATGTGTGCCCACTGTTTAGCTCCTACTTATAAGTGAGAATATATGATATTTGATCTTCTGCCTCCGAGTTCATTTAGGATAATAGTCTCCAGTTCCACCCATGTTGCTGCAAAGGACATGCTTCATTGTTTTTTTATGGCTGCATAGTATTCCATGGTGTGTATGTACCACCTTTTCTTTTCTTTTTCTTTTTTTTTTTTCAAGACAGAGTCTCATTGTGTCACCCAGGTTGGAGTGCAGTGGCATGATCTAGGCTCACTGCAAGCTCTGCCTCCTGGGATCACGCCATTCTCCTGCCTCAGCCTCCTGAGTAGCTGGGACTACAGGTACCCACCACCCCACCTGGCTAATTTTTTGTTGTTGTTGTTTTTGTACTTTTAGTAGCTACGGGGTTTCACCGTGTTAGCCAGGATGGTCTTGATCTCCTGACCTTGTGATCCACCCGCCTTGGCCTCCCAAAGTGCTGGGATTACAGGTGTGAGCCACCACACCTGGCTATGTACCACCTTTTCTTTATCGGACCCACCACTGGTGGACACTTAGTTCCATGACTTTGCTATTGTGAATAGTGCTGTGATAAACATCTGAGTGCAGGTGTCTTTTTTTTATAGGCTTTCTTTTCCTTTGGGTAGATGCTGAGTAGTGAGATTGCTGGGTTGAATAGTAGTTCTATTTTTTTTTCCACAATTTTCTATCCTTTTTCTTCACAATGAAATCTGTAGATAACCACCTTGCATTCCAATGAAGTTAAATCTACCCCCACTTGGTTTCCATCTTTGTCTCACACATGTTATTTGTGAAATTTATCACTAGTATTAATCCTTCTCTCTCTCTCCTTTTTTTTTCCTTCATTTGGCATTCACTTTTCTAAAATATTAAGGGGTAAACATTAAATTAAATATTCAAATAGGTGCACAAATACTGAAGGAGAGAAAAACCCAACAATTCTGTTGAAAGTGAGCTGTTACCTGACAGGCGACACATAGCACAGCATAGCTCACAATTTTTCTTGGTTCAACGACATAAGCAAATCCAATGTGCAATTTGTAAGGCAGGCTAAAAGTGTCAGTGCGTACTTTCTGGAAGAATATGTTGTACTACAACAGTCCAATGTGTGAAAGACAACAAAATATACAAAGACAAATAAATGACCTCTGGAAGGTTAACATTCTAAATCAAAGCCTCCCAGGATTTGGACACATGCTGAGCGGAGAGAAGACCTTCATTTCTCTTGCCTGTTTTGTAAGGCAGTAAATAGCTGAAGCTCCGGGTCGAGCAGTGAGGAGCTAGTCAGCTCTTTTCCTGCCAATCATCCAAACCCTTCTGCCTCTCTCCCACCCCAAAGCTAAGCCCAGGAGGCAAACCGAGAAAAGGGGAGGCTCTGATTATCCAAAGTATGCCTGTGGTAAGTCCAACCTGAGCCTGCCATTAAAGTTGTTGATCTCTTAGAAAGAATTGGAAACTGGGAACATTTTCTCTGGCTTCACTAGCAGAAAAAATGAAATCGGTAATGAAGCAGAAGCACCATGTCAATTGCTTAAAGTTCACTCACATTTAACATTTCACACACCATTTACATTCCAGTTCTCTCTCCACCAAGTAGAAAAGGCAATGGTGCCCCTTGGGGCTTAGCAGGATGGTTGGATCTCCTTGAAGTGCTTCCCTCTCTGTCACTCTCTTCCTTTTCTTCATTTCTCACTCAGTGGTAAGAGATCTTTATGCCAACTGGAACCATCTGTACCTCAGTGACCCACCTGCACATCAAAAAATCACATGGGTTCTTCTGCCATGAATGAAAGAGCAATGAGCTTACAGAGGTAAGTCCCACCTAGCTTTTCAAATCTCTTTCCGTACTCTGAAGAGCCTATATTTGAGTCCTGAAGCCAGGATTTCTTGTCTTGATCCATGAAATTTAACCTGCTGCACTGGATTTACCTACCAGATATTCCAAAAAGATTTTACAAATAATAACAACATTTATAAAAGAAATGCAAGTAGCCAACAAACACAGGAAAAAATGCTCAACATCACTAATCATTAGAGAAATGCAAATTAAAAGCATACAAAGATATCACCTTACACTAATCAGAATAGATATATATTTATATTTATATATTTTTTTCCGAGATGAAGTCTTGCTCTATCACCCAGGATGAAGTGCAGTGGTACAATCTCAGCTCACCGCAACCTCCACCTCCCAGGTTCAAGCAATTCTCCTCCCTCAGCCTCCTGAGTAGCTGGTTTTATACGTGCTCCCCACCACAACCAGCTAACTTTTTTTTTTCTTTCAGTAGAAAAGGGGTTTCACCATGTGGGCCAGGCTGGTCTTGAACTCCTGACCTCAAGTGATCTGCCTGCCTTGGCCTCCCAAAGCGCTGGGACTACAGCAGAATGGCTATTATTAAAAGGCCACACAACAACAATGTTGGCTTGGATGTGGAGAAAAGGGAATGCTTGTACACTGCCGGTGGAAATGTAAATTAGTTCAACCTCTGTGGAAAACATAGAGTATGAGACTATCTCAAAGAATCAAAAATAGAACAAAGTCCTAAAGTATATATCCTCAGAAATTACATCATAATGGTGAGGTGTAATTAGGAATTTTTGTAAGTATTTTAAACTCTCTGAAAATACATATTTATTGCTGAATTTTTATTTCCAACTTCTTTGGATATTCACTGTGATTAACATTAGAATCCGCTGCTCTCAGATACGTGCTGTTTGGCCAAGGCTAATTTTAACCTGCAATCCTAATCTGAACTATTTTTTTTTCATTAGGCCCTAAAACATAAAAATAATGTCTATTTATTTAAACGAAGAAAATAAGCTTTCATACATCTCCCCTTTCCCCCACTGGAGATTATACACTTCCTGAACAAAATTTAAAGAAACAAAGGCAGATATAATTTGGCTCTTTTACCCCTTATCACTATTACGAATTCAATACTTAACAAATGAAAATCATATTCCTAACCCTGATTAAAAAGACTTTTTCCCCCCCCCAGAAAGTAACAGGCATGACTGAGATAGTAACCTTGGGGTCCAGCTATGATTACATCTCTTTTTTTCCAGTTAATTACTATGTGACCAGCTTGCTATAGTAGTGGGAAATCCAGAGTATCTTTCTGAGCTTTCCCCTCTTGATTACTCAAAATTGCCTGAGGCTTATGTAGTCCTCAGTCTGATTTCCACCCCTAGGAAGGAAGCACTGGTGGTTTATTAATCTCCTCTTGCTGTTATTTCTCATTAGCCCATGGTGTGGATTTTGAAAGCTGGCTGTTAACAGTCCAGCAGGTGACGATGGTCCACTCTATACTGCAAGGATCATGCGCTGTTCACTCATTTGTCTACCGCCGCCTTCTCAGGAGTGCTGGACTTTTCCAGCGTGCAAGGTGTGGCCTCCTCTGGTGGCAGCTGTTGAGTTCGCCTCTTTCAGTACCACATTCAGGCCTTTCCCAAGGTACCAGTTACCCCAGGGTTTGGCACCTCTTCTTCCTGAACAAACTGATCCCTTTCCTGCAGATAAAGGGGTGTGTTTTCTCTTTGGGCCCGGGAGCTTTTTCCTTTACAAATCTTAGAACTCAAAATGCTTGATTATATTTCTTTTATGGGTCAATGGCATTGCCTGTTCTTATTTCCAAGAGAGGCAAAACAGGATTTTTTTTTTTTTTTTTTTTTGAAACAGAATCTCGCTCTGTTGCCCAGGCTGGCATGCAGTGGCATGATCTTGGCTCACTGCAGCCTCTGCCTCCCGGGTTGAAGCAATTCTCCTGCCTCAGTCTCCCAAGTAGCTACAAGTACAAGCACCCCACCACTACACCTGGCTAATTTTTGTACTTTTAGTAGCGACGGGGTTTCTCCATGTTGGCCAGGCTGGTCTGGAACTCCTGACCTCAAGTGATCCACTCGCCTCGGCCTCCCAAAGTGCTGGGATTACAGGTGTGAGCCGCCGCACCCAGCCCGAAACAAGATTTTTCATGGGACCCTACATCCACTCCCAAAGGGACCCAGGTTCAGGGACTCATCTTTCTTAGGATGCCCCAGGTGATGTTCAGGTATCTTTCTCTTTGGAGCAAAGAAAAAGAAATCAACCCACACAACAAAATAAATCCAGTCTTTAATGGAGCATCTGGTTTTATAAGTCAACCCAAATTTTGGATCCTGAATCTCTTCTGGGATTGTTGTAACCCTCTGAATTCTGTAAATATTGGTTATTGACTTTCTAGCAAAATTTCTTTGCCTACTCCTTGGTTTCTTTTCTGATGGATTATTTACACCATTTTTTCCCATCTCTTGTTTTCAATTCAAATGAAAATATTCTACAGAGGTGGAAGATGGAGGTGAAGAGGTATCTTTTTTTGTTGTTGTTGTTCCTAGCTTATTTGCTTTTTAAGAAAATCTGGTTCAACATAAACAGAAGTGATATTAGATCACCTAAGCTTGTCCCTATATAGACCGTAGGAAATTTTGTGACTCCTTCTGTTCCTGCCTGTCCCTCTTCTTTCTCCCAATTTTCTAATCAGAAGGAAATAATTGTTGGTTACAGAAAAGTGAAAAGACACTGTTATTCACTACTGTTACTCACTGTGTTAGTGGGTAATTTAGTTAGTGATCTATAGTTATCCACTTTATATGGTACATATATACCTCTGCTTTGGGGCATAAGTGTCATGGCAAAGGAGGCATAAAAAATGGTTTTTATTACTAGCTCATATTTATATCAGAGTAAGAACTAAATCTCACCAGATTTTCAATAGGAAGACGTCAGATTGTCTAATAAATGGAGCTTGGATAAATGGCTAGCCATTTAAAAAATTATAAAGCTGGCCTCCTAACTTTATTCCTTTCACCAAAATAAATTACAGATGGATTAAAATTTAAATTTAAGAAAGAAAATTATGAGAGTACTAGAAGAGAATATAAGTCAATATGTTTATAATGTGATGATAGGAAAGACTGTTTGTAAGGACCACACCACATTAGGAATCATAAAGTAAAAGATCAACAGATTTGACACCATTCAAGTGTGAAACATTTACGTTTTGAGCATTGATCATGTGTCAGGCACTATTCTAGAAGCTTAGGATACAAAGTAATGAACAAAACAGAAAACAAACAAACCAAAAAAAAAAAAAACAAAACAAAACGATTTCTTTACACTCCACTGGGCTCAGGAGGAGGGGTGAGACAGACAACACACAAACAAGTAAACTATATAATATGCAATATGCTGAAAAATTCTTTAGAGAAAAACATTGGAGAATGGTGCTAAGGAGTGCTCCATATACTCGACTTGTTGCTCTACCTTCCTGGTGGGGTGTCTAAAGGACAGTTTACACCTAACATGTCCAAAGCTGAGCCCTAGATAGTCCGCTCCCAATTTTGCATTGTTCCATTTCACTGAATGGCAACTCCATCCTTCCACTGGTCAAGCTAAAGTCGGGCTTCTCTCTTTTCCTCACATTCCATGTCTAGACCATGAGTAAGTCTAGTCGGTTCTGCCTTTATGTTACCCCATATGGGGATCACCTCTTATCATCTCCAAGCCCCCATCACCTCTCTTCTGGACAACTGTAATTGCCTCCTAAGCAGGTCCTGCCGCTGCCCTTGTCCTCACACAGCCTCCCTCAGCAGCAGAAGTCATTCTGTCACTCCCCATTAAAACCCCCCAGCTCATGCCCCCCTCACTCAAGGGAAAGTCAAAACCTTACAATGACTTAAAAGACCCATGTGATCTACCTCTCTTTTTCCCTTTCTGAATTCATTCCTGCAACTCCCACTGTCTTGCTCACTCCATGCCAGTCATGCTGGTTTCTTATCTGTTCCTCAATAGCGTGTTGTGTCTCAGGGCCTTTGCACATACTGTTCCCTCTCTCTGGAATACTTTTCCCCCTGACATGGGCATGCTTGCTCTCTTACCTCTCTCATGCTTTTACCCAAAAGCTACCTTCTTGGTGGGGTCTTTCCTGACCACCCTGTGTACAATTTCAACTCCCCACTTTGGCACTTCATATCCCTCTCTCTGATTTGTTTTTCCCTTTAACACTTAACATTATCTAACATCCTATCACTTTCCTTATTCATACTGTTTATTGCCTGTCTCCCACATATAAAGTAAGCATCATGAATACAGTGCCCAGAACAGTGCCTGGCACGTATAAATCACTTATTATATTATATATTATTTGGATAATTGAATAAATATATAATAACCATTTAAATTATTTTATTCAGTGACCTTTAGGGAATTAAAGATGCAAATTGGCACCCCAGAGGAAGTCCAGAGCTGGAACTACTAGTTTGGGAACTCATCTGCCAGAAGGGATCACCAAATTGTTAAGATAGAGTTAATGAAATCAACAACATGGTCCTGGATGTCAGGAAAATGGAAAGGATTAAATAGCAAGGAGGAGGGAAAGACAAAGAACTTGGGGAGGACCAACATTGTGGGCCCAGAGACAGGTGACTGGGGACATCTAATCCCAAGTTTTCCATTTTCTAGCAGCTGGATCTTGGGTAAGCAAGGTGACCTCTCAGTGCTTTATTTTGTCCATCTGTAAGATTGGGGAAGGAGGTGTTGGGATTAAATGATCTTCAAGACCCCATCAAGCTTACAAGGAGAAACTCCATAATACAACAGAAAGAACAGAACTAAAAGGTAGAGATCTGAGTCTAAATTCCTTTTCTAAGCAAGGATTGACTTAGTAACATGTATGAAAACACTAAAAAAGTTGTTGGCATGTAGAAAGAGTTCAGCGATCATTCACTGAATCTGAACTAATGTTTGTGAATCTGAAGTTCACGATTTTTGATGATAAAAAGGAATGGAGGACCATTTTGTTTCCATGCAATTTTTGCCTTACTTATCCTCAGAAGCTTTGGCTGACAGAGGTAAATAAAATGGAAAACAGAGAACAATTAAAAACAACAAAAGGACAACAACAAAACAGAAGGAGCACAGGAATCAATAATACCTTGTTCCTAACACAGTGTAGTTATGGAGTTGGACACTGAATCTAGCTCTGAGTTTCTTAGCGGATAAATTAAACCTAGGATTGTATCACCTTCTATAATCAGCATAGAGCCTCCTTCCAGGAAGCACACATACTCATTGGTAGGAAATTTCTTGCACATGACCTACAGTTGGTCATGTCATTATGTCATTACAGAAGGAACACCGATAACCTTGGGCAGTCTCTTCATTCACGGTTTGGTAATTTATTGTGAACCAAAAAAACCACAAAGATGGAGTAAAGCGTTTTTGCTTGTTTTCGGATTCAGAGAGTGGGAAAATAAAAGTGGTTTTAATATGTGATAGTATTATTAGCTGGACACATACCAGCATGCCCAGCTAATTTTTAAATTTTCAGTAGAGATGAGGTCTTGCTAGCCTTGGCTTCAAGGAGTGTAGGGAAAAGCATGAGATCAAAAGTAAGCTTAGTTCTCCTTAGCTTTTGGGAACCCTTATATTACTTTTGAATAAAGGACAGTCTCTACTGTTTAGCCCTCAACTATAAGAATTTCATTAGTCCTAGTGTGAAAACAGAAACAATATTCTTAAGGTATAAAGGCACTACATAACTTGAATGCTTTAAACAGGTTGAGCATCCCAAATCTAAAAATCCGAAATCTGAAATACTCCAAAATCTGAAACCTTTTGAGTGCTTACGTGACACTACCAGTGGACAATTTGACACCTGACCTCATGTGACAGGTTGCAGCCAAAATGCAGGTGCACAACACATAGTTTGTTTAGCAACCCCAAGGAAAAAGACCCTCCCATCCCCCTTCAGCTGCAATGTATCTTTTCTGAACATACCCAGATTCTCCTATGCAAGCACACCCACAAATGGTGGTAAAATGGTTCAGTGTACACAGTTTGTTTCATGTACAAAAATATTAAACATATTGTATAAAATTATTATTGGACATACAGACTATGTGTTTAAGGTGTCTATGAAACATACATGAGTATCATGTTTAGACTTAGGTCCCCACCATGAGATATCTCATTATGTATATGCATATTTTCCAAAATTAGAAAAAATCTGAAATCTGAAACACTTCTTGTCCCAAGCTTTTTTTCTTTTCTTCTTTTTTTTCTTTTATTTGGGACAGGGTCTCACTCTGTCACCCAGGCTAGAGTGCAATGGCACAATCATCGCCCATTTCTGCCTCAGCTTTTTGTGCCCAAGTGATCCTCCCACCTTAGCCTCCTGAGTAGCTGGGACTACAGGCACACACCACCATGCCCAGCTATTTTTAAAATTATTTTTAGTAGAGATGAGGCCTTGCTATGTTGCCCAGGCTGGTTTTGAACTCCTGAGTTCAAATGATCCTCCTGCCTCAACCTCCCAGAGTGCTAGAATTACAGGTGTGAGCCCTGGCTCCTGACCCCAAGCATTTTGAATAAGGGTTACTCAATCTGTATACAGAAATGAGTTGTCTCCTCTGTTTAGCCCCTGAAAATTAACAGAACCTCTCCTTCCCCTTCATATACTATCATATAATTTTTTAAAAACTCTGAAAGATATTATGATTATGTTTCAAGCATTAATGAAAGATGTGGTGGGTTCTTACTAGACTCTTGATTTAGGACTTTATTATGCCTTCAGGGAAAGAAAGCAGGGTTTGAAGAAAAGGCAAAATGGGGAGGAAAGTTAAATGACCCAAAAGTCAACTTCAACTTTATAAAGTACTGTACACATGTATTGGTTATTGATGCTGCATAACAAATGAACAAAAACTTGAAGGTGCAAAACAAAAAATATTTATTATCTCATAGTTTCTGTGGGCCTGGAATCCAGGCACAGAATAGC
This sequence comes from Theropithecus gelada, assembly GCF_003255815.1. NCBI lineage: Eukaryota > Metazoa > Chordata > Mammalia > Primates > Cercopithecidae > Theropithecus > Theropithecus gelada. The sequence continues at coordinate 33,616,912 of NC_037685.1, read as the reverse complement.
TGGATTTTCTGCTCAGGGTCTCACAAGGCTGCAATGAAGGCAGCAGCCAGGGCTGATGTCTCATCAGAGGATGAACTGGGGAAGGGTCTGCTTCCCAGCTCACATGGTTATTGGCAGCATTTAGTTCCACTGGCCTGTTTGACTGAAGGCCTCAGTTACTTGCTGGTTGTCATCTGGATGCTACTGGGCCTTACCAACATTTTTGATTGTTTCTTTAAAGCTAGCAAGGGGGAGAAACTTTTCGCAAGATAAGTATCAATCTTATATAACATAATTTCATAATTCACATACCTCATGTATTTGCCTTTACCTTTGCTATTTTCTATTGGTTAGTGATATGGTTTCACTTGAGGCATTCTTCCCTAATATGTTTTGGCTCTGTGTTCCCACCCAAATCTCACCTTGAATTATAATGTCCACAATAGCCTCATGTCAAGGGTGGGATCAGATGAAGGCAATTGCATCATGGGAGCAGTTTACCCCATACTGTTCTCGTGATAATGAGTGAGTCTCATGAGATCTGATGGTTTTATAAAAGTCTGGCATTTCCTCTGCTTGCACTCATTCTCTCTTCTGCCATCCTGTGAAGAGGTGCCATCCACCATGATTATAAGTTTCCTGAGGGCTCCCCAGCCATGCAGAACTATGAGTCAATTAAACTTCTTTTATTTATAAATTGCCCAGTCTCAGGTACTTCTTCATAGCAGTGTGATAATGGACTGATACAGTTAGAAGTAAGTGACAGGTGCCATGCACACTCAAGCGGAAAGGACCACACAAGGGCATGAAACTGGAGGCAGGAACCATAGGGACCACCTTAGAGTCTGTTTGCCATAAGACACAACTATGTGTAGCAATCCATTTCAAATTTAAAAAGGTAAATGATTTTGGAAGGACAATGAAATCTGCAAAACCAAACCATCAATTAATAACCATGTCTGGCCTCTGCTTTCTTACTCTTCCTTCCATCTACCTTTCAGAGCCTTCCACCAGCATTATCCTCCATTTGATTGTTCTTCTCTCACTACCTGCACTCACAGTTTCTGGAAATTGCTTCCTCTCATTTTCTCAAGTTTAAACGCTCATCCTCACCTACAGAGTTCAAATAACAGCACCTCACATGAAATCTCCTATCCTCCCTCATTGTCAAAGGTACGTGTGTGGCTGCTTCTAAAACAGGCTCTTTTCCTTCCTCCTTCTCTTGTTCTGTTTATCACCGTGACCCAACTTCAATCTTTCTGCTTTGAGCAGTTTTTCACTTTCTACACTGGAAATCCTCTCTTTTCTTCAAATCATTCCCTACAGGCACCATTGATTTTGAAACACCTGCTGATGCTCATCTTTTTCTAAAGATGTATGTATTTTTCAGAGCTGAGCTGATCTGTGTGGCATCTCACTCAGATCCAGATTTCAGATTTCTTTTTTTTTTTTTTTTTAACATGAGATCATCTCAGTGCCTTTTTAAGTAACTTCCTGCAATTTGCTCAGCTAGTTCTAGGTCCAGAGCTTCCTTTTTGATAACTGGGACCAATCCAGGCTGAATGACCACATTCACTATTGCAAGGGCTTATTATTCTCTAGGAAGTAGTTCCTTATTTCAAGATTACCCTTTCTAGGTTAGTGAGTATTTTCCATAAGTAATTCTAGAAGCCACACATGGGTTCCAGATGCATGACCCAGCCTGGGCTGGGTACCAGGGCCAGCTTCATTGGTGTGTTACTTGTACAGTTTCACAGGGTCTTATGCTCAGAAGGGCCCTGGGCTTGCTTCAATGCTCCATTGTTGTTATCTTGACATTCTTGATAATTTTATCTTTGAACTTGTACTTTGTATGTAAAATATGATGGGACAATGCAACATTTATGTGAGCAGAATATAGGTGCGAAATATACATGTCTGCTGTTCCTTGTCACCTCTTTCAATTGTAGCATTTGTAATGTCCTATGAGCACAAAACTCCAGGGAACCTATGATGTGTGGGAGTTCAGTGAGACTCAAAGTTAGTATTAGTAAACATGTCACAGCTATGACTAAGTAGGGGTGCTGACACACAGAGGGACCATGTTTCTATTTGAATGAGAATTTGCTTCAAATGCAATAAGAAGAAAATTCTAAGTAAGACAAATGACTAAGGAAACTTATCATATGTTTCCTTACTTGTATTACTTCTGTATTAGTCAACCATTTACCCTGAAAATGACATAAAAAGAAAAGAAAAAAAAATTAAAAACCCATAGTTATTTTTCCTTTCACTTCTTCCTTCCTGATCAGTAGGCTAAAGATAGAACATGTTGGTAGAATCTGTGAGTATCAAGAAATGAAATAAAAACTCGTTAATTTTGTGCAGTGTTTTCACTGATTTGGTAAAAACAAAATACATATGTATGTACAAACTATGAAATATGGATTGTGTAATTTCAGGGATTTCTGTTAAATGCATATATATCTTCTTTTAAAACTGGCAGTGCTCAATTAGAAAATGAACAATAAAGTGTGTACTAATATTTTAATTTTCTTAGAACAGCATTAAATAGTAAGTTAAAAAAAAGGTGCCATGGCAAATTGAGGAAGAGAGACCATAGAAGAAAGGAAAAAGGTTTATATTTTAGCACCTATAACTGTACTTTTTTCCTACATAAGGCATCCCATGTTTTCATTTTCAGTGGGCCAGGTAAATTATGTAGCTGTGCCTGCTGGGGGTGCTGGCTGAGATCAGAGTTAAATTCCCCGTATTCTGCAAAGGCATATGTGACATCAGTGGAATTCCCAGACCATCGAAAGTCTAGAAGAAGGCTTCCAAGTATTCCTTTGGATATAGCTCATGTCACTTCCTGTCACTCCTTAGAATGGAGTTAAGGCATACCAAGATATTAATTTTCTCAGTCCTCAGGGTTATGAGCAGGGCTAAAGCTGGTGAAATCATCCATCGACATCAGAAAGCCACATATATAGAGGGAAACATTGTGTTACAGAGGTCTAGTTGTGATTGAGATCAAAAGACTTGTTAAAAAAACTGTACTCTAAAATGCCAAAGAGAAAACTAGAGAAGACATCTCCATTAAAATGGATGTGACTTAACATCAAGACTATTGCAACTGTCATCAGTTTTGGTTAGAGTCAACTGAGTAGGGAAGCACATGAAATAAACAATTTTGATGAAAGCTGATTCTCATTATGGAAGTTATGCTCTATAATTGTAGAGAAGACTGAGTCATTGCCCCTAGGGGGAAATACAGGGTTCCTAAAAGCCTCTGGTCATAACATTTTAATCAACTGATCAACATACAACTATTTAATTGTGTTTCTGTTTAAAGACATCTTATTTAACATACATAATTTATATTGTTGATTCATTAGCTTTCAGCTTGCCACCACAAACACTGTAACATGCCTGAACGAAGCCTGTCTAACATGTGCATTTTCTCTGTAAGACACCTCACGGACTCCTCAGCTTTAGGAACACTACGCAGCACTGCAGCATCACATTTGGTGGGGGACATTGTAAACAGCAAAATCAACAGAGAGCACAAAATTGAGGAAAAGATGGCACTAAATAGACTGTGAAAAGAACACTAGTTTTAGTATGAGAGTTGAAATGAGAAGGCAGAGCATCACCTTGTTGAACCTCAGCTAGAATGTGAGCATCAAATGACTTAAATTTGTCACTGCTCTGTGCATACGTATGTCTGCAAATCACTATGAAAATGAATTTTAATGAGTAGGTGAATTAGCAAGTATGAAATCTACAAGTAATGAATTACAAAAACAGCAGTACTATATTTAATTCCTATACTTAATGAAGTCTTTCAAACCACCAGATTTTGGCCTCTTTGTGGGGGAAAATATCAAATGAAAGTGAAATGATAAATAACATGAAGTGAGTTGGTAGTATGCCATACTTATTTCATATAATTCTTCTAAGAATAAGTAAGGAGTTACAAACTTTTCTTCTATCATCTTAGGTTTAGTGCTGGGCCTATGAATTAAACTGATAAAAGACAGGTTAAAAGAAGAAAAGAAAACAGAGTCTATTTACACATGGAATATGTAGGACATGAGGGAGAACTCAATGATGAGTAACTCAGAGGCATGGTTAGAGTTGAGAGCTTATATACCATCCTAACAGAGGGTGATAAATTGTGGAGACCCAGATAAAGGAAAGGGGGATTGGGGCTCCTAGGGGAGGTAAATTGTGGGAAGGTGACTAAAAATGTACATAAGAGGTGTTTGGTAAGATTGTTATGCAAATAACAGCTTTCTCCTCTTTCTAGTAAGGAAGATGTAAACACCTTTACAAAAAAAAATTTGTGTCACGTTCACAATGGGAAATTCATGCCCTACTTTTAGGCAAAAATGGGGAGGAGGGAGAATTCCTCTTATGTCTGATGTTTCTCAATTGTCTTCAGCTCAAAATAATTCTTATGTGAAAGTGGCATATTTGGGGTGGCATATTCTGATCATCTTCAGGTAAAATGGACAATTATTATGGCAGAACAAATGAGCATTTTTTTTGTTGTTTCTGCTGTTATAACACTTCTTAACAGATCATTCAATACAATTATGCAAACATGGATAAATTTTTCACAGATGTGAGAAGTGTATACAACAGTGTAAAAGACTATTCCAGAATTAATTCTTCCTTTTTGTCTTGGGTTTTAATAAACGCAGCAGGAAAAAACTCCTGGGTCAATGGTTTGAATAGATAGAAAGTTACCTGAGATGCTTATCTGTTAAACTCTTAGGATTTGCTAGTAAGTAGTTTGGAGGGACTCTAAGTCCTAGTTTGAAAATGGGGATTAGCAAGTAGATTGAGGGTTTAGGTATTCGTGTTCATGGTGATTTTAAGAAAGGGGTTACAAACTGGTTTTGGGGAAGGAGATTTTTGCTCTCAGACCTATTTTTCTTACCAGCTGTGTGCTGAATGAATGCCTTGGAATTGCACAGCAATCCCTTTAGGTGGAGCTGGCTCATGCTCTTTAGTCGCAGCCAGTGCCTTCCTTGTTGCCTCATACTTTGCAGTTGCTGCAATTTCATTACCTGCTTGGTCAAGGAGGCAGTGCTGCAGGCCACACTCAGAAGCTACTAGGCTAAGTAATAACTGCACAGAAGCAAGAGCCCTTTGCCCTAGCACTGGCACCTTCATCACTCTTTCCTCCCCTCTTGCTAAAGGGAGAAATTTGCTTTACTGGGTGGTTGTGTTTTTTGTTTGTTTGTTTGTTTGTTTTTCCTGCATCACTCTTTTTTTGTTGTTGTTGTTGGTTTGTTTTTCCTGCATCACTCACAGCCTTCACTCTTTCTTGAGTCTGAGTTTTTTTTTTTTTTTTTCCCACATCATTTGGATCTTCCTAATTCAAACTGAGGAAAGACTTCTTACTAATAGCAATAAGGCACATTCATGGGGAAGTCAGATGCCTGAGGATTTAGGGGTACTTAACTCTTTTCCCTTTTTCATGCTTTACAACTGTGATTAAGTCAGTGCAGACCACCGGTCACCATTTCTTATTGCTTAATTAAGAAACATCTCGGAATTTTCTCCCTATTAGTTTCAGGCAGATTAGAAGGAAAAAATATTTTAACAGATGCTAAAGAGTCTTTCCAATGATTTGAAGATTAGGAGAGTGCCTTTTATGGGGCTCCCAAAGTGTTCCCTGGCTGCTTCTGCCAGAATTGAAAAAAATTTAGTGGCTGAGTACTTAATGAAAAGCCAAGATGCTCTGACAAAGAACTCCTGGGCAACTATTACTGTAGCTCCAAAGAGTTACTGCAAATTAAATTTTATTCTTGTCCTTTATGATCTATATCAGGCAGTAGGTGTAACAGCATGACTGAAATATTCTTGTCTTACACTTTCGTTAATAAAAGGACCCATTCATTAATATATGTGTACCAGCAGGAAATATGAAATGGTATGCTCCAGTTGAAAAGCCAGATATTGTATTGTCAACTTCATAGGCAAAAGGCAGGGTAAATACAATTAGAGTTCGGGGACAGGGTAATTACTGTCTCCATCTGGTAACACATTCTTTATCTGAGCTCAACTGTCTTACGGGTTTTAAATGCTTATGGGGCATCTTGCTAGGCAACCTAATAAAGGATTACTTTTTAAATGTTACCTTGAAAGCTTTTCAAGATTGCCTTTGTCTAATAACACAATATCACATCTGGCATGATTGCCATCGCTGTAAAGCAAAATCTTTTAATAGTATTTATTAAGTACTTCCCAAAGATGCATAATCACCAACATGAGTTGATGTTAATAGAGAGTCATTCGTCAGCTCAGTCTTCAATATTTGTGGAAAAGCAGGCTCAGCAAGAAACGTATAATGAATGTAAAGCAAATACAAAATACAACATCCCTGCGGTCTGACTCCTTTTCCCGAAGGATGGGAACATCGCATTTCACAGTCTAGCTGCTTGGTAATTTCTGAACACTGTCTCTAAAATATTTGGCATGAAATATCACGAGCTAAACAAGCACGAAGAACACAGCAGCTAAAGGGAGGCTTATGGGGAGAAATGGTATTTACTTTAATGACCATGGCTTAGGAAATTGCCATATTCCATACTGGGTTAATAAAGGCTTAGGGCAAAGTGGAGAGAGAATGGCAACCGTGCTGGCTGAGAGCGTGGAGGAAATGTCAGGCACCTTCTCATTGTCACCGGAACATCAGAACTCTCCACTCCCCTCTGCTCCTTCCCTGAGCCTCACAACCCAGAGCAGGGCTGGGTAAGAAAAAAAAATTGTGATTAGGGTAATTCAGCAGCTGGGAAGGTATTTTCTGACAGTTCTGCAGATAATGGAGTGCTGTACACAGGGTAATAAGGATAGAGAGTATGATTATAAGCTATAATTCAGTCAAGAGGTTAGATGATCTCATAAACAGTCAGTGCAAAGCCATTGTGGTTTGTCTTAATATTATCAGGACCTTAAGATTGAACAAGAACTTGGCTACTCAATATTTTGCCTTGTTTGTTCTTTTGGAGTATGGAGTGGGAGTGGGAACCAGGTCTCTATTTGATCAATTATTCTAACCCATGTATATTTATGTGCATATACATATGGCTTTATGTATATCCTCCCAGAGCTATGCATTCTCCCCAGACCCCAGGGTACCTACAGGAAACACAATTTAAAAAATCTTGACAGAGTAACAGCATGTATAAAAATGAGACGATCATTGACTATTTTTCATGTACTTTGTTTGCAGTAGAGCCCACACTAGATCATTATTTCCAAAAGGTAACCTCTCTCCTTCCTTTATGCTACTGCAGAGCAGGGAATACTCGTCTCTATTCATTCCGAACAGTGTGCACCTCTTCAGGTAACCATGGTGTATTTTCAGCTTTGGCAACGTCAGCATTTTTCTATCTGCTAATTTCTAGCTGTGTGGGACCTTGAGGTAGTCATTTAACTTATCTGTGCTTCAATTTCCTTACCTGTCTAATTAGGACAGCAATAGTACCTGCTCTTTTTTTTTTTTAGAATGTTTTATTTTTAGAATAAGATGAATTAATACATGGCAAGGGCTTAGAATAGTTCCTAGGCATTCTTATTACTAGTGTTGCTTTTGTTATTACTTTTTGGTAGGTGGTGTTATTTTCTCCTTGAGCAGAGAGAGTATGTTTTGATCAATTATATGTTTTTCCAAACATATACCATAGTACAGGGCACAATAATAAATGATTTGCATTTAGATCTTTGGCTAGATTTTTAATATTTGGGGTAATATTTTAAATTCTAGTAGAAATCTTTGTCTCTACCCTGTAGACAATACAAGTGTACACATTTGTGCCCAACTGATCTTTAAAGAATACCTTTAGGAATAGGTAATCTTGCAAAAGCAAGCCTGGAGTATCCTTTGAAGGGCTGAGTGTTTTAATCAAAGGGTAAGTTCCTTTCTTCCGGTTAGCTGTCAATCTAAGAGGTACCTTTTTATATGTCGGGTATCAGTAGGTGGCAGTTTTTATGTCACACTTTGTTCTCTTTGGAACACATCCTCTCAGATGTTAAGTGGAACAGCACAAAGATCTCATAAATCCAGTGTAGGAATCAATTGGAAAGTATTGCATGTAGTTTATTAGGAGTAATAACTGAATTAGTAAAATATGTGAATGATTTCTGTAAGTTGGAGTGGATTCATTATGAGTTTTATGGTAATTTCATACCCATCACTTCCTTGCATTCTGGTATGCTCATTTGAGTGGGAAAGAAAGGGGAGGGGTTACATTTAGTGCGATTAAATGTAAAGAAATTATTGGTACTACTTGATGTGAATATCATATGTCCTGTGGTATGGATGGCCAATCCAGAAACAGGGCTCAAGAAATTGATCCGAGATGTGAGTCAAAACCAAAAGAAAACGTTAGCAGAGCATTTTCAACTTATCAACAACTTAGAACAATTTAGCTGAAGCTGTTGTGGGACTGCTAAGATTGGCAGGTAAGGAAAACAAGCCTCAAATTACAACCCTCTAGCAGCAGCAAATGGAACCAAAATACAACTTCTGGGGTGGCACCCATTTTCAGTGGTTTTGTTCACTGACATATCCAGCAAAATTACTGAACAGCAGAAGGGGTCAACCACCTGGGATCAAGTTTCAAGTGTGGCTTACTTTGAGATGAAAGCATGCTGGCGTTTAGAGCTGGGCACTTGTGAACTGGGGTTATCTAGCATGCTTGGCAATGTCTAAGTTGTTTTTGGATTCCTGATTCTGATTCCAGATGTTTTTCAATATAACAAGTAGGCAGGGAGATTTAAATAGGAAAGTCACTGGTGAATAACATTACCTGTTACTTTCTTCAGCTGGGTGGGAGGTTTGAAAAATTATTAGGTGTCATATACATTAGAGTGTAAATTGATCATGTGAATAGCCATTATTTATACCTAGAGTGACCATATAATTTATCATTCAAGTCAAGGACACCGTGGAGAGTGAAAGGGGTGCTGTTAATAATAATACTGGGACAGCAGACATAAGGGGGACTGTCTGAGACAATTTGGGACATATAGACTTTTTTTTTACATATGGTGAGTGAAGAGTATTCGTTCAACATACCAGAGTTCCTATGTGATTTCTTTTTACGTTTTTCATTAAGTACCATTATTATATATTATCTGTAGAGAACCTTCCCTTTCTATGACAGGAGACTTTTACAGTAGAGGTTCAGAAATGGTCAAATGAATATATAGGAAACTTATCACCTGTGTCAGTAGTACTGGATTTTGGTTTTTCCCTCTTTTTAAGTTTTGCTTCCCCCCGTGCCATTCCACGGCACTCCCTCCTTGTTCATGAGGTACAAACAGGGGAAAGATCAAAGGCTTGTGCCAGAGGAAGGAAGATTTCAGATGTGGGGGAAATCTCTGTTCTTTTTTCCTAGAGAAAGGCCTTTTGCTTGCCGATTTCTCCTGGCTCGTGCTGTCTGTCCAATAATGCATTACTCAATGTAAGGCTTTTCCTTTTCCATTAAATAAAACCCTTAAGTTCAAACACAAGCCCAGTCATAGAACCTAGGCTTACCTTTGGCTGTATAAAAATAGCCTTCATGCACTAATTCATATGCAATAGTTCAAACAAACAAAAACCAATACAATCATTCCTGTGTCACTAACAAGATTTTCATAAAACTGAGTGAAATTTCTTGGACTTAATATAATTTTGGGACTTCTAGTTTCTTTCACACACAGAAACTCAGTATATAATAGCTCACAGTATATGATTCAGAAGCGGAGATGAATCAGAAGACTGTTGGGGTATCATTCTACCAGGCTCAGCTTGAGAACTGGGGCCTGGGTCCCTGCAGCTGAACTATGGGCTGGTTCCATAACCTAGTAAGAGGTTGGTAGGAACAAGAATGATTTACATTCAAGTCCTTACAGTTTGGGTGGGCTGGGAGTAAGGGAGAGAAGAAGAAGAAAGGGAGAGAATAAACAAAAACAAGATGAGAAGATCTTGGCTCCACTGTGTAGCTTCTCTGATCTGTACCATAGGGACAGTAGCTCCTGCCTACTTCATGGAGATGTAGTGAAGATTATGAAAGAAAATGAATTTGAAAGTTCCCTTCAGGATGAAATGCTTTATGCAAATATAAGGCATGTTTTATCACTAAACAGAAATAAACAGAGCTTTGTAACAAACTTTTCCCTAACGTGATCGTCACCTTCATGAAATGTCTAGCGCAGGGGTCCTCAACCCACTGGCCACAGACTGGTACTAGTCCGTGGCCTGTTAGGAACCGGGCCACACAGCAGGAGGTGAGTGGCAGGCGAGTGAGCATTATCACCTGAGCTCTGCCTTCTGTCAGATCAGCGGTGGCATTAGATTCTCACAGGAGCACAAACCCTATTGTGAACTGCACAAGTGAGGGATTTAGGTTGCACACACCTTATGAGAATGTAATGCCTGATGCTCTGTCGCTGTCTCCCATCACCCCCAGATGGGACTGTCTCCTTGCAGGAAAACAAACTCAGGGCTCCCAGATTCTACATTATGGTGAGTTGTATAATTATTTCATTATATATTACAATGTAATAACAGAAAGAAAGTGCACAATAAGTGTAATGCACTTGAATCTTCCTGAAACCATTACCTCTCTAATCCTGGTTCATGGAAAGATTGTCTTCCGTGAAACTGGTCCCTGGTGTCAAAAAGGCTGGGGACTCCTCGTCTAGAGAACCTTTTTAAGAAGGACACAACCTGTGCTCAATACCCCTGACTCTCTCAGCTAAGGACGGCAATGGCCCATGCCTTTCAAGCAAGCATGAGGTGGAAAGCAACAGTGTAAGTAGCTTTAACTCCAGGAATATGAAAGACACAGGGAGTTCCTATGCTGCAGTCTTTATTTTAACTAAGAAAGCCCTCGCTAGGACTTTGATTGGGCTGTGTGTTCAACATCACAATACTTTATAAGATGTTTTAACAGTCAGTTTAGTCTACAAAGCAGCCAAACTAGTTATCTGAGTTGGGTAATTGTTGAGCTGTTTTGATTTATATTTCAGGTCCACTCGACCATCAGAATAGTTAAATTACAGACAGCTAATATATGGGAGAGTCACTGGAAGTTGGGCTAAGCTCTGTGAATTTGATATCTGATTTGCTTCCTGTGACTATGATGTCTAAGCCGAGTTGACAAACGAGGGGAAGTGGGCTTGATGCGTGTTTCTGTCATAGGGATAGTGCTTTGCTTCAAGGTGGCTGTAAGTTCAAACTACATAAAAACCCAGAATCTCCAGTCATTTATTTACTTAGGATTTTAATTTTGAAAAAAAGTTAAGACACAAAGCAACTCCATCTCAGAATTAAAATTTCACATATATCCTTTATGCTAATGGAAACTTGTTGCCAGTTTGCACACTTGTTGTCAATACTCAGAGCACGCTTGGATAATTGAATTGAATTTGTAACAACAAAAACAAACTTATTCTTATATATTAATACCTTCATTTTTCTGTCCAGTTCTTACAGATCCGGGTTCATATCATGACCTTCTTAGTGTGATTGGGTGAGTTATTAATTTCACTGTCTCATTTTATTCAGTATAAAATGGACATTATTATGTTTATATCATAGAGATGTTATAAAGATGAAATAAGGCTGGGTATGGTGGCTCAGGCCTGTAATCCCAGCACTTTGGGAGGCTGAGGCATGTGGATCACGAGGTCAGGAATTCGAGAGCAGCCTGGCCAACATGGTGAAACTCCGTCTCTATTAAAAATACAAAACATTAGCCCGGCATGGTGGAGGGTGCCTGTAGTCCCAGCTACTCGGGAGGCTGAGGCAGGAGAATCGCTTGAACCCCGGAGGGGGAGATTGCAGTGAGTCGAGAGGGCACTACCGCACTCCAGCCTGGGCGACTGAGGGAGACTCCGTCCCCCCTCGCCCCCTCGCCCCCCAATCCCCCCAAAAAATGTGAGTGAGTGTGACCAGCCGGGCTGCTGTGTCCCACTGGGGCTCTGGCTTCACCAGGGGATAAGACCTTAGCTTTGGCCATTAGGCTTAACAGGGCTGCCCCAACTTTAGCGTCTTGCTCTTGCACCCAGGACCATGTTTGGCATGGGATAATTTCTCATTATCTATCTTTTGAAAAAAGTGGATAATTCCCAAAGTCAGCTCTTCAACCATCTCACTGCTCAGCACCTCACTGCAGTCACGTTCGCTCAAGTACGGGTCATTCCCGAACTGAGATCTCTGCATCTGCACTTTCTCTGCCTGGAAATTTCTATCCCCGGGTCTGCTCATGGTGTCTCTTTCCCTGTCATTCATCAGAGCTCCATCACCCCAGGCTCTCCTGGACCACTAGCCTAAAGGAGTTTCCTTCCTGGTCGCTATCCCATTTCCTGTTTCATTCCTTCATGGCGCCTTTCACTTTCTGAATCTTCGCGTTCATTTATTGGCGTACATGTTGTCTGTCTCTTCCTCACTAAAGGGAGAGGGCGGAAATTTTAGTGTCTTGCTCTTGCACCCAGAACCGTGTTTGGCATGGGATGATTTCTCATTATATATCTTTTGAAAAAGTGAGTAATTGCTGAGGTCAGTAATTTTTTTTAATTAAAAAAATCCACAGATGCTTGTTCTTATTGAAGGGAAGGTGGCTTTATTCAAGGTAAATATTCTTCTGCTTTCTTGAATCCAGTTTGCAATCCTTCTTTCTCCTCTCTCCAAACTTGGGCATTCACAGGGTAAAAGTCCCATTTTCCCAATTTCCTGTTTTGCTTTATGCTTCAAGGTGTACATGAGCTTGTGCTCCTTAAGCAGGCTATAAAGGCAGGCATCTAATTCCTCCTGGCTTTGCTGCATGCCCTATTTATGAGCCAGCAAAATATGTTTGGCCACATGTTTACACCAGCAAATAAATGTGTCTATGGAATGGAAATGCGTCCCCACTATATCAGTTGTCAACGTCTATTTAAACAGACTTAAATTTGTGGCTGCATCTTTCTAGCTCTCAAGATACAGAAACACTTTATCCCTCATTGCCACTATGTTACAAGTTGGATTTTTTAAATCAATGTAATTTTGTTACCACATTTGTGCATATACTTTAACTATATCCCTGTCTGCTTATCCAAAGAGCAAATTAAAATAAATATTGTTGTTACCTGATAAAAGTGTCTGGTTTCATTTATTTTTCTAAAACCACTTGGATGTTTTTCCTTCCCAATAAACTGGTTTCTGTTACTTCCAAATAAAATTTGTTACATTTTGATTTTGTAGATGAAATTATCCTAACATTCCTTAATTGTTTTATAATAGTCACTTTTCTCAATACAAACCAAAATAATAATAATGTGAGCTAAATCACAGTATTTCTTATAGTTACATGCTGTATTCTTAGTACCTTTATTTGTATGAGTTCCTTTATTTATAAGATCATTCTTGAAATAAATTATTTATCTGTAATAGTTATGGTTAACTGCATTAAGGAATGAATAATTTTCAACTGGTTTTTCACAGCCAGTGATAAATCCCCTAGAGCAAGGTTTGTACATAATAAGAGTTCAATAAATATTTGTGAAATAAATCTTTAGCAGGTTATACAATATTTAGCATGCCTGAGAGGATGGAAACATTTCAGAAGTATAAAACTCAATGCAATTGGCTAAATTGGGAAGTTATTAGTCTTTTCACATTTGATCTTATTTTTTGACCTCATTTATAAAGTATTGACATCAGTTTTCAAGTCACTAAATTTATCCTCTGAGAAGAAATCAGTACAAAAGAATAGAGATACAGTATTTTCCATATACATTTGGGAGGCTCTAAATGTTCTAAAATTCAAATAGTTCCTGATTTCAGATGCTGAGTGTATTTCGGTGAGTGGCACTGTTTTACTATATGGGGTTTGTTGTTGTTTTTTAATATTGAACTTTCTAAAAATGTCTCAAACCCAAAAAGTTCCATGGCTCTGAAATTTATGACAATAATTAAGAAAATGCAGAAAGGGCACTGGTAGATTTTTAAAAACTATTTTAATACAAGATTAATAGCAATTTTCTATCCAAATCAGAAATGAAAAATCTTAACCCAAATAATATTCATTTGACAGTCACATAAAATTTTAGGTTTGATTGGTGCACACATTTATGCTGCATATATATTATGTATATGCACAGAGAGACCTCACTATTATGCCATTGTTAGGGGTCTTTTCGTGGAAGTACCTCATTACAAGGCAATGTCAAAGGTTCCGTAACCACTCAACTTTGAATGAAGTTGAAGATGTCCCCATGCTAAGCTGAGTCCGTGCCGTAGCAAACCATGACGTAGCAAGTCTCCAGAATGCGTACAAATCAATACTCCGTTTGTGTAAGTTGGTCTAAAACTAAACACTGACTAGTGTCTCCAACAAGGAGGAACACATTGCAAATTTATAAGTTACGGTTTCCTTTACTCTTCTGTTAGCAAAGCTAAATTGTGTTTTTAAATAAAAATCAGGTCTGTTAGTAAGTAAATGGAAATGTGTCTAAATTTCTGCAAGTTTTAGGTAAAACTTGCATTTGCTAACGCTTCTACGTTTAATCAAATCACTTGATAATTAGCTTTGCAAAAAGAAGTAATAAAAGAATCACATCTCAGGAATATGTGAAGTTTTTTTCCTCCTTAGGGACTTTAGTTGGTGTTCAGTCTGTAGATGGAATGGCAAAAGAATTAAAGAAGGCTAATGTCTGCAGCAGGGAATAAATTAAAAATCAGGGTTCTGCCTGTAATAATATTTTCAATGTGTTTGCTTTAAAGAATGTTACTTTTATAATTATTACTACTTATCAATGAATAATAGTGTTTTTCAGTGTAGACAAAATAGTATTTTCTACCCCTTACATTTAAAGCAGGTGATACAAGTTACTTAATGCTATCTAGGTAAGTCATTGTAAGGGAGTCAGATTTCTAGTGCTAACGTTCTACGATGGCTATAATCAAAATACCAACTTGGCCTTCGTGAAAGTGACAGAAGGTTGTCATGGTTGTCCTTCAATACAGAACCATAAACAGAGCTCTTATTGGTAAATTTGTAATTCATTCTTCTCTGCTAAAGACTTTAGCCTCTGTTTAGCTTTTGTTGTGACACATACAAAGTATAATATATACCAATTACAGACGTGTATTTCTGTTAGAAAAATACATATTATAACTAAAGAACATGTAAATAGAGGCACTTCAATAAGCTAAGTGTTTGCAGTTATGAGCATCACCCACCAATTTCTAGTGTCGGATTTCAGTGAGCCCATTCCTCTCTATTCATAACAAAAGTTATGATATGATTACAGAATTTAGGGAACATCAGAGCAAATGAGGGGCATGTCATAAAAAATAAGCCTCATTGCATCCCCTATCAATATGCTGAAATGAGAAAAATTAATTTGAGGGTTGAATTCCAAAATACTTACTGAAATAGGGTAACCAGGTTAAATGAAATCCTTTAGGGCCAAAACATTTCTCATGTTAAATTAGTCGGAAAATTATATGACATAGTAGTATGATGATAAAAACTAGGAAGTACAACTTGAATGATATTTAGACCACATCCATGCAGGGTGCTAACACTGTGACATCATTAACTGATATCGTTTCAGCTCTCTGCCCGGCTCATTATACGTCACTATATCTCATCAATATGAATCATATTGATAATGAAGGTGTTGAAACAAATGAAGCAGGCGTTTATATATTATCTGTGTGTTTAGTGCGTATAGAACATGGGTTCACATTCATTCATATTATGTGTATTCATACACATGCACAAAACCTTTTGGGGATGAAAGCACAGGAAAAACAAGGCATCCTAATCTATTTCATAAAAGAGAATGCAGAAATATTTTAAAAAGGAAAGACTTGGAGTTTAAAGCCATAAAGACAAGTTATTATTCAAATAGTCTGGAAAATCAAGGTTGATTTAATTTGTATTGCACCTTAATTATTGGAGAAAGACAATACTGACTTCTGAACACAGAATGAAATGAGCAACATAAATGACTGGTCCTTCATAGAGAAGTCTTATGTGGAGTTCGTGGTAGGAAGCCAAAATGTGGGCAGTGAAATGGATGGTTTTCTAGAAGTATGTAATGGTGAACTAGATTGTTAATTTCATAAAGTTTTAAATGAAAGAATGCCACAAAGTCTCTTATCATCCTACATTTTATATTTCATTAGGCATAAAGTAGCAATAGATGCTTGTAAATACTTTCTGTCTTGCAAAAGTGCTCAAATATACTTAATACTATTGTGCCACATGTGTTCTACTTAAATGTGATGACTAAATCAATAACTAATTTTAATTTTGATGAGAACAGAGATTGAAAAATACCATTTACGTGTCAATACTGTCGATGAGTTAATTAAAATGTGACTGGCATACTATGGTGTCTTGAAACATTACTTTTCCCTACTCCAGATGCACCATAAAAACCAAGAAACATATGGATAGTCAACTGTAGTCATAAAGCCCCAGTTTGGTTTATTTTGCTTCTCTCTGTCAGGGGGAGCATAGGGCCTGGCTTTGGCATACTTGGTGAACAGGTTAGGCTGTGGCTCTAAATTGGCCTATTGAGTTAGATCATGTATCCAAGTGCCAGGCAGGAATCCTAGGCCGAAGGTGTTTTACATGAAAGCAATGGTTTTTCATGAATAACATTCTTTACACATACAGTTTCCATCACCAGTAAAGCCCTGCACACCCACGGCTCATCCCATGAGTTTGGTGTAGTCTGGAGCACCCAGGCTGAAGCACACTCATGCAGAAGGGTGTGCCCTGGCAAACTTGTAATAAATGGACAGTTAGATACGTAAAAAGTTCTCTTTCTTGATTCTTGGTGCTCACAGATCACTGAGGAATCCCTTCTTTGAGCAGCACAAAACAAGAAGAGCTGGTTGACAAAACATTTTCTTACAAAGGTGTGTCAACCCTGAGCTTGGAATTAAGAAGTTAAAATCTGTGATTTATAGATATATAGATATAAAAATAGATGATCATACTAAGACTAAAAAAGTGAAAGAAATCTCCATGTCAATACTATATATATATATATATTTTTGTCTTGACTTCTTTTTCTGTTGTGAGTTATTTTGTAAGAGAATGCCCTTGTGATGCAGAAACCAACTGACACAAAGTAAATAGTTAAAAATGAAAACTCAGGAATGGATCTAATTGTGTATCGATTCATTAAAAAAGCTATTGTTTTGGGAGGGTAATGAGCACAGGGGCAGAAATGTCTAGTTAATGTCAAACCTATGGCAAAAGCAGAGATTGTATCATTAAAGATTATTTTCAATTGAGACTCTTGAGGAAGGTGAATTGATGGGGGTATCTACTAGTAATTGAAGATGAAGGGGAAAATCTGTGCCAATTGGGTACAGTGGACAGACATTAAGGGAATTAAGAAAAAATGGTGCCATTACTAAATTGAAATTGGGCAGGGTGAGAGAGAGGTGCTGATCGTAGTAATTTTTGTTCTCATATTAAAGACGGGATTCTAAATTTAGTATCAGTACCTCCAGATTAATTTGGTGTTGTTTGGTTAGAGTGCAAGATGATACCTCCAAGACAACAGTGCATTTTCACTACATTTAGAACAAACTTTAAGCTTTTTCCCCATAAGCATTGTGTAAACCCGGATTGTTACAAAAAAGCTTACACTGGGAGTTGGCTGTCAATGCTGAACTTACAGCGTTAAAGTTCATTTATTTTTCTTTGTTTGCTTTTTTGTTGAAAATGCAGCTGTCTTGGGGTTTGTTCCGATTTTACAAGGAAAATTATTTTCTTTCTTCCTTTTTTATTGTAAATGACAAAAAAAAACCCTCACAACGTGAGATTCCTTTACTTCTGCAGCATAAAAGCAAATGAAGGTAAGAAAATCTCCTGGTACGAAAGATTTGAGTAAGAATTCTCTCTAGAATAAACAAGGTCCCCACAGATAGCTGAAGGAAAGAGGAAGCAGTTCAGTCTGGCACCCGGTACTCTTTGGGAAAACAAAAAGGGAGGCAGGTTGCAGTACTGCTCTCTTCTCATAGAAAACGGTAAGTTTTTGTGGCATGGTCCATCGTCCAAGAGTGTAAGAAAAGGAGTTGGCCATTCAAATAGCTAAAATGCAGTTTCATCTGACCAAAAACCCAAGATTATCTGCTCAGTCTCTGCAGAGCCAGGACAATGCCGGTGAGACACCAGGAGAGCAGGGAGTGGCCACGCTGGGCTGCAGAAGAGTCCACCTCTCTCCGGTCAGGATCCACTGGGGGGGCCTCTGTGGTGACAAACTCAAACTCCGTGGGACACACATCATCCATGCACCCACTGCCACTCCCTGAGCCACTGGATTCATCACCTAGTGTGGAAAGATTGAAAAAGAAAGTTAGATCACTGATATGGTTAGGCTTTGTGGCCCCACCCAAATCTCATCTTGAATTGTAATCTCCATAATCCCCACGTGTCAGGGGAGAGGCCAGGTGGAGATAATTCAACCATGGGGGTGGTTTCCCCCATCCTGTTCTTGTGATAGTGATTGAGTTCTCACGAGATCTGACAGTTTTATAAGGGGCTCCTCCCCCATGGCTTGGCACTTCTCTTTCCTGCCAATTTGTGAAGAAAGTGCCTTCGCCTTCCACCATGATTGTAATTTTCCTGAG
Organism: Theropithecus gelada; assembly: GCF_003255815.1. NCBI lineage: Eukaryota > Metazoa > Chordata > Mammalia > Primates > Cercopithecidae > Theropithecus > Theropithecus gelada. The sequence goes on along the minus strand of NC_037685.1, from coordinate 33,598,302 downwards.
GCCTCCTCAGCTATGCTGAACTGTGAGTCAATTAACCGCTTTCCTTTATCAATTACCCAGTCTCGGGCAGTTCTTTACAGCAGTATGAAAATGGACTAATATAACCACCAATCAGGAAAGAGTGGAAACAAAGAGCTCAGCAGATATGGGGCATGGTGGTGGGAGGCCAAATCTTCCCATGCATGGTCCCCCACCCTACCCAACAGGATTGTTTTTAATAGGCAGGGGTGTGACGAGTGGGTGGACTGTACAGAGAAGTAGGTGTTTGAAGAACAGTGTCAACTGATACCCGAGTTATGCAACCCAAGGAATGTGTGAACCCCAGACTCAAGGGGAGGCCACACCTACCATGTTGGCCTTAGAAAGACATTTCTTCTGGCCAGTACTTAAGTTTAAGAAACTCCATTCTCTGCTGTTTTTATATGCAGAGTCATTGCTCTAGGAAGATACCATGCTTTTTAATGGATTTTAGAAGAAAAATATAGAAGAGGAAAACAAGTTCTACACAGAGGAAATGAGAGGAGCAGCAGCAATAGTGGTGAGAGGTCTCTATAAATATAACTTTTGGCCACCTTTTCCCCACCTGTGTTCTCCTGTGAGCAAGGATGGACTCCGTCCCAGCCAGCTTCTCCCCTTAAACCAGGAGTTGACAAACTATGACCTGCTGCTTGCTTTTGTATGGTCCATAACTCCAAAATGGTTTATTTACATAAAAAATATATTTTATAGATATCCATAAAGTCTATTATCTATCTATCTATCTATCTATCTATCTATCTATCTATCTATCTATCTATCTATCTATCTATCTATCTATGATAGGGTCTGGCTCTGTTGCCCAGGCCCAGTTATGTTGCCCATAACTCACTGCAGCCCCAAACTCCTGGGCCTAAGTGACCTTCCTGCCTTAGCCTCCCAAGTAGCTGGGACTGTAGGCATGTTCCAGTGTACCTGGTGGTTTGTATAGTTTCAAGTGTTTGAAAAAAATCAAGTGAAGAATAATATTTCATGACATGTAAAAAGTGTATGTGAAATTCTCATTTCAGTGTCCATATATGAAATTTTATTACAATCCAACTCCCCCCATTCACATATGTATTATCACGTTAGACCAGCAGTGTGGGGTTGTGCTGGCAGAGATGATGTGACCCTCAAAGATTAACAGATTTAATATATGGCCCTTGACAGAAACAGTTGGCCATTCTCTGCTTGAAACCAAGGCCCAGGTACCCCCAGAGTATGTCGACCCAGGGTGGCATCGTCCCTTCCCGCCCAACTTGCTTTCTTCCCTATTCCCACTTCTCACGGGCTTGATTCCTTCTTATTTGGCAAACCCTGTCACTCAAACCTGGCCCAGATCAGGCTGCCGATTACTAGCTTTATGAAAGTACTTATTACCGCTTGGAGATGTATTATTTATGTGCCTGTTCACTTGCTTACTATTTATCTCCTTCTCAAGAATGTAAACTAAAGACACAATCTTTGAGAGGGTAGAGATTTGGTAAATCCTGTTCATTTCTGTACCTCTAAAGCCTTCAGTGGCCCCTGGCATACAGCAAGTGCTCAACAAATACTTGCTGAATAAATAAATGTGCTTTGGGCAGTTACTCAACTTTTGCAGTTTCCTCACCTAAACAAATACAGATGACAACGTTGACCTTGGAGAGAATGTGTGAAGAGTGCTCGAGGACACCAAACCCAGTGCTGCCAGTGATGCCTGATGGAAAAAACATGGTTCCTACAGCACAGGAGACCTGGAATGTACCCTGACAGTTGTTATTTAAAAGCACAGGGTAAGCCAGTTAGACTTATTGAGGCTTTGTTTCCTCCCCTGTAAAAATGATAGTAATAACATCTATCTGTTATGAGAAATCATGTTCCTGGAAGGGCTCAGGAAACTGGAAGCTTTGTGAGGACATTAGCTATTTCTCTCACTTGCTCAATGATTTCCAACCAATATCCCTAAACTCCTCCCTGCTAGTCTGAAATGGTGATGCCCTGTTGAGCTGCTCCTGACAAACCAGGGCCAGTTTTAGCTGCTGGATGCTACTTAAGTAAAGCTGGGGCAATGTAGGGACTCTTCTAATGTCCTCTTGAATGAGAAAGATACAATGAGAGAAACGAGCACAGTTTCCTTTTTTAATGGGACATCTAAATACCAGATAAGATCACTTCAATACACTATACTAGGTTTTTAACATTTTCTCTGATTTATCTTTAGTGGCCTTTACAAGGGGGAAAATTCCCGTTAATTAAATTCAGAGATATCAGAATTGCTAAGGGAATTGTTCTGAACACTGGTGTCATGAACAAGAAGTAATACAACCTTTACAGAGATATTATTACAATGATTTAGAATATTAAAAAATGTGGGAAGCAAATATGACAAGAGATTTTGGCTGGAAAAAATAATGGTCCCATCTCTGTCTGAAAAGGAATCACGAATGTAAATATTAAGGGATGGGATGAATAACTTAAAAAAATGTCCAAAGCAATAAGGATGCTGATGGTTATAAAATGCGATAATGGTTTGTATGACAGACACTAGCCTAAAATAGAGGGGCCACATTTGGTGCTTGGGTTAGAACTCAGGGATCCTCTTAATTATTGATTTTCTTTTCTTTTTTTTTTTTTTTTTTTTTTTTTTTTTTTTTTTTTTTTTTGAAAAAGGTT